>NC_056737.1:749374634-749582134 GCF_019279795.1 Protopterus annectens | reverse complement strand
ATGATTTTGATGTTTAAGCTACGCTAAGCAGGGCACAGTGACACGCAAACACGCTGTGCTTGGCTTACACTTTCGATATTGAAGCAATACAAATGTAAAATAGGGACATGGGGAATCTAATTGTGAAAGTTCTAGGGATGGGGCTCAACATTCTGCTACGTGCTTGCGTGTTTACTACTTTGATTTTATTTCAGTGTTTGTGGACACTCTTGTATGCTTAGCACACATTTCAGTATCCATGGACACTGAATTAATTGCTTACTATTAAAGGTGGGCTCTAATAGTAAGCATAGTAGGTTGTGCAACTGTGGGGGCATGTTTCCACCTCCATAGAGCACTTAAACACACCCCCTGCACTCGCACATGTTTCCTGTGCATGTCGAGGGTGCGGCAGCGCGCTCTCATAAATATTCATATAGCGCTGCTGCACCATCTGTAATGAGGATGTTCAGTGCAAGGCTAAAACCGTCCTTGCGCCGAGCTTCATGAATCCCGGGGATTCACTATAAAATAGGATTTATACTTGTATTACCAGTACCTGTACCTACAGCTTTAGTAACATAAATAACCAGAAAAAAAAAACAAATGCATAAACTACTACAAATTCTGCCTATATTACCAGAATTGTAACAAAACCTTGAAATGCCTTCAAATGCAAATAAATAAATGAAACACAAGCAGCAATGTATATATATATATATATATATATATATATATATATATATATGTATATATATATATATATATATATATATATATATATATATACATACATATATATATATATATATATATATATATATATATATATATACATATATATATATATATATATATATATATATATAAACCAACACTTACCTTTTGACAAAATCCAAGAAAACTCCAACACAAAAATAAATAACTAAGAAAATAACAGTTAAAAAAGCTAACTCTAGAACCTCACACTATAAGAAAAATAAAAAGAACTTCCAGAAACCAAGGTAGTAAAGGCAAAGCTGACCACAAAACATATGGATACATTTTTAGCCACATCTCCACATCTCAAACCCATTTGGACCCCATTCGAATCCATTTGGATCCCATTCAAGCTAAGCCTTAAACTTTGTGATCCCGCACAAAATTCATCAAAAGCATGTTAACCCACAGCAGCCTTAGTAATGGTGGTCTTAACACTCCCATACTAACCCACTGTAGCCTTACTAATGGTGGTCTTAACACTCCAACTTTTCAAGAGGCAAAACACATGTCCCTTCCCAATTCACTATTTAACTAACTACGCTGTCTTCTCTGTGAAACAACGAAAAAACACCGAGGAAATGCAGTGCAGACTCCAGATAAAACATTTATTGCAGTACAAACTCGCCGTTTTCAAACAATAAAAAGTCCATGTGATAAAAACAATGTAAGGACTTCCTACTATTGAGAACAGGTTAAACGCTTTCACCTACAATATGTAGGCTTCTTCAGAACAAAAACACTTTAGTGCTGAAATGTTTAAATAACTTTTTTGGCGCCAGAATCTTTCTGCTGCCCTTAAAGTAATATTGCTCCAGTTTTTTAAACTAAGTACCCTCAAGTTGTTACATAAACATTCCCTTATGTTCTTTTTTTGCACTATAACATGTTGTATTATACTGTTCACTGTTAAAAATAATGCATAAAAATTCTAACTATTTGAAATAAAAATAGAATTCTGTAGTGATACTTCATTGAATGCTTAAAATTCCCTACACTATATTTTATTAAATAACCTATAATAACTCTAAATGTTTGATTAAGTGTGCATCGACAATATTATTTTACAACCTTTCAAAACACATTCCTCTAATGATTGTGACATATATCCTTCCTCCTGATTGTTTGTACGTTCATGGTGTATATTTTGTAGTATGTCCTGTAACCCAAATATTGTTTCTTACTTTCTTAACATTCTATTCAACAATATTGGTTTGATTGATATGTTGTCATTCAATCCTGGTATGTTTGAAACATCCGTAAAAAGTTGCCACCATACTTCTCTGTAACTCAAAGTCTCTTTCCTATTACCTCCCTTTGGATTATGTTTAATATGCTCTAATATGGCAAATTTAAAATTGTGTTCTTCCCCTAACCTTTCAGTGTGCCTATACAATGCATTGTTGCCATCTTTTCTCTTGATACTATACAGGTGATCGTATATCCTCTTTTTAAAGGGTCTTTCGGTCTTACCTATGTAGTATCTGGGGCACATTTTACATTTTGCCATATAGATAACAAAATTGGTGTTATAATTTCCAGGTTTAAACCTAATGTTGGTCTTATTTATGTTATCCAACATTAACTCTCTTTCCTCCATTATAACCCCACACTGATTACAATTGCCACATTTTTTAGTAGCCTTGTGGTGGTTTTCCCTATTGCTACCATCCTTGTTCAACTCACTGTTCTCAAATAATCTTTTTAAGTTACTTCCCATTTTATATACAAAGTATGGTCTTTCCCCTATGTAACCAACCAGATTGTCATCTACCATAAAAACCTTCCAATGAGTTTCCATAATTCGCTTAATCTGATGTACATAGGGACTATACTCTAAAACACATACTCGTTGATATTTCTCTACATTGTCAGTTTTGTTGGTGTTGTTTAATATACCTCTTATTCCTTCATAACTCCCTAATAGTGGTAAATATTGTTTACCCCATTGCTGAATAACATACTGTTTTACATCTCTCATCATTTCCCTATCGTATCCTCTTTCTTCGAATAGCCTAGTCAAATAATCCATTTCCTCATTACACGTTTGTTGATTGGACCCCTCACCTCTATATACATGGCCTGTGAACATATGTAATTCGTAACTACTGTATCATATCCTAGCTATATACATGTGTATATTTACATATATATATATATATATATATATATATATATATATATATATATATATATATATATATATATATATGTATATACACATTACTATATCCAGATATATCTGTATATGTATGCATACATGTATATATTTATATATTGCTGTCTATATATATATCTAATGACATATGGATGTATGGGTATCTGCATATGTATGTATCTATATGTGGGTATGTATATGTATTCTGTGTCTATATGTATACATTTGTACTACGGAGAGAGAGAGGTATATCTCTATGTAGCTATTTGTAGATATACACACACATACCTCTACATATATACATCCACATCTGGTTATTCCATTCCTTGCTATGTAGATTACACTTTGCTGCAGTGGGACTCGTAGCGGGTCTGGCTGCTCGTTGGGTGATGCCTCTGCCCAATGAACACTTTTGCTTACATCCCTGGGGCTGTACATATAGACCCACATCAGCCAACACCTGCACACCTAGACCTATAACTAGTTACCCATAGTCCCCCCACCCGCACCTCCTTTACAGCACCTATCCTTACTCTGGGTGCTGGTCGGGTCTGAACACACCACTACACGCTGCCCACTCTCCACTTCACGGAACCCATGTCATACTTTGTCTCAACCCATGGGTCGTCAGGCTTTCCCACCTTTTTATTCCGGGTATGTACACACCCCGGCCAAAACGGTCGGAGTATCACCTTCCTTTGGTTATATGTCAATTTTTGGGGCATCCCGCAAAGGATGCTTCTGTCTGTGTTCCAAGATTAGATTTCACAGGTGCACTGTGAACCCCCTCCGGTTGTATCCTGCCTGTGGTCTGGGGAGCAGTGGACTATTTACATTGTTTGTGGGTTTGTGTGTATGGTTCCTCTGTCCAGCTGGGGAGGGGAGGTCATGCTACGTGTTACATGTTTCTTGCTTGGGCCCCTCACTTCTATTGGCATAACCTGTGAACATATGTCATTCTTGTGTGCTGTTTCCTATCATAGCTATATATCTGTGTATATCTATGCACACACACACACACACACACACACACACACACACACACACACATATATATGTATATATACATATATATATATATATATATATATTATATGTCTGCAACTATATATATATATATATATATATATATATATATATATATATATATATATATATATATATATGTATATATATGTCTGTAGGGCAATGTATAGCACCACGCAAATGCACTTAAACATGCTTACTGGTGCTTATTTTTGCTTAAACCTGCTTAGTACTGCCTTATTCATTATGACACTGACACTTTGCTACAGTTCACTTTTAATTGTTATTATGCAGGTTATACAGCAGATAGATGTCGAAATATATTCATACACAGATTACCAATGGAAAATGGTATGTGCTGCAGTGGGATTCAGACGGGAATGTCTGTTCGTTAGGCGGATGCTCTATCCACTACACTATTGCTGTGCTGTTTCATTTGCATATATACCCATAAACACGACTCCTAGTTCCCCAAACACCCACCCCAACACTACACTAACACAGCAGTCATACATCCTCCAGTTGGATACACGGTGTATCCACATCACTACACATTGGCCACTCCTTACTCCTGTAGACCCATCCCATGGGTTGACTCAATCCACGTATCCTCAGACATCCCAAACATTTAGTCCACAAACACTGGTGAAATGAGTGACCAATAGGACACTATTCGCAATTTTTGGGTTGTCCCACCCGGGATACACATGTCTTCTTTTCAAGATTAGACTCTATACTTCATTACATCATTACTCCCATTAACATGACACTACAATAAATTAATAGGTATGACTATGTGGTAATGCACACATTACACATGAGAGCTAATAATGTACAAGTTTGGTGAAATTATTTTACAAATAGGACCGGTTTAGTGATTGGCGTTGCCGTAGCAGGCAGATCACAGGAATGATTCCATTTGTCAGAAAGTCCTCACATTTGATTTTTTGAGAACAGCACTGACTTTGGACATTGTACACACTTCTGCATTTTGGCAGTTTTGTCTCTTCCCTCTTATGCACAACCTATTATTCTATCTACTGTTGAGGTTTGTAGGGGCACTTTCATGTTATTTATGTCTGCAAAAGGAATGAATGTGCTACAGGGAATTTACTTCTACATATAGATGTATGCATGTGTGTATGCTTATATACTTATAACAAACTCACTGACCTCTATGAGGCGGTCCAATTAGAACCAGGCCATCCAACCCTGACATGCCTGGATCCATAATTTCATACCCATAGTTCCTCCACCCCACCCAAGTTCGACATACATGCAAACTATACATTTTCCGGTTGCTATCACAGCCATGACACACCTCCACACATTGCCCTCTCCCCAGTGTTAGGGGCCCTACATGTATGTTGTCCCAACCCATGTATTATCAGGCTCTCCCACCATTTAGTCCTTGAACATACCTGCCCTTGCTTGTGTAATGGTCGGAGGTCCAACCATCCTAGCAATTTTTGGGTAGTCCCACCAGGGACTTCCCTGTGATTGTTTGTAAAGTAGACCTAGCAGATCGGCAATGTTACTCCCACTGGTAGTATCCTGCCTGTGGTGTGAGTAGCAGTGCTCTGCTCACTCCTGCCAAGCTTGGTATGACATACACTGACAGCATTAAATAATACTGGAGTTGCTGTTGATTCCCTTCTCATTCCTTTTGTATGCTTTATTGTTACGACATTCATTCTTCATATATATATATATATATATATATATATATATATATATATATATATATATATATATATTTATATATATTTTTTATATATCTGTACATACACATGCACATACATCTACATAATTATATACATTTCCTATGCTGGGCACTGCTTACACCCACGCAAGCACACTCAGACTTGCTTGTGCCTTATTCATTATGACACTACCACTTTGACTGAATGACATTAGTTAAACATTTCATGCGGTACTCTACTTCACATTTATATGTTATTATGTAGGTTATACAGCAAAATGACATTCCACATGGAAATGATATGTGCTATAGTTGGCTTGAACTGTGCATGCCTGTTCGTTAGAGAAAACTTGCAGAGAAAACCAGTTTAATAAAAAGCAGAGCTTTCAGGCGTAACCCTTCTTCAATACTAATACATTCAAACACTAAACTCTAGAAGCTTAAATACAGGTCTAAAATCACATGACCAGCAGCCAAATGAAATCATGTGACAGAAAACAAATTAAAAATTAAAGACATATACATATAAATATATTAAAAGATGTGTAGATACACAGTATAAAATATTTAGTTTACAATATTACGTAGCTTAACTAACACAGGTTTTAAACTGACAGTGCTATTTAAACCAGGATGAGTGTCAGCAGCTAATCTCAATATCCATTCAAATTCTTTGAGCTCAAGGCGGTTGTTGACATCACCACCTCTTTCATTTGGACATAGAGCATCAATCACTCTAAACTTAAATGTATGTGTTTCACCACAAGTTTTAATATGTTTACATAGTGCATTATTGTCACAATTTCTCCTAATTTCAGAATTATGGTCTATAACACGTTCCTTAAGCTTACGTATTGTTTTTCCCACGTAAAATTAACTGCATGAGATGCAGGTGGCCAAATAAACCACAAAAGTGGTGTTACAAGTAGCTGTAATTTTAAAATTAAATACTTGTCCATTGGCAGGATGAGTGAAAATATTACTACCATTCCCTAAGATGTAAGCACAGGCAACACAGTTAAAACATGGAAAAGTACCAGTTTTAGCAGCCAATTGTGTATAACAGGGTCTATAAAAATCTTTATAACAGAATAAACTTTTAATCATCCTCATATTTTTATATGTAAAATGTGGCTTGGTGCCCAATATAGTTTTTAGTTCATCCAATTAAAAATTAACCTGTCCCATTAAAAAAATAAAATCCAGAAGCATCCAGCAAAACAGTATTTTGTACAAAAAGTTACACAAAAGGATGGATAAATGGAATACTGGCATATAACATCTTGTGCTCAGAGATATAGGAACTTTTTTGTGTTGAGTGGGAGCTCTTTCTCAAAACCTAGATCACAAAATGTTAATGCACCACAGGTCCACCTTATCTTATAGGTTCATACGTTCATAGGTAGGTAGTAGGCTATCAGCCCAAGGGGCCTAAGTAAGCCTAGCCAACAAGGTTCCCTGGCTTACACCACCCAAGAAAGTTAATTTTCTTTGCCCCTGTCGAGCAGAGCCAGAGAAGTGATCCCCGGGGTGTATTTCCTATTTCCCATCTACTCATCAAGATTTTTCTTGAAGAGTGCTAATGAAGAACTTTGCTTGACATTGATGGGTAGCTTGTTCCAGAGTATAGGAAGCCTCTGGGACAGGAATCTATCCCTCCAGCATGTCCTGTTTATTGTAGTGACAAGGTTTACATCCCTAGAGTGTGTAGCTCAGAGGGATTGGGATTTCTTTAGGTGTACCATGTCCAACAGCTCTGGGTTTAACATAGCTTTATATGTTAGGCAGAGATCTCCTCAGAGAAGGCGATATGCTACAGAGTAAAGCTGGAATTTTTGAGACGGTCAGTGAAGGGCATCTGTTTGAGGCCAGTAATCCTCTGTGTGAGGTACTTCTTTGGCCTTTCCAGCTGCTGCAGATGTCTTGTGAGGTACATTCCAAAAGGGGCGTTGTACTATATAATGGGTCTAATGAGTGCCGAATAGAGGGGAACAATGACCTCTTTTTTTCCTGGATGAGAATCCTTTTGTGATGAGGTGTGACTCATAGAAGGATTTCCTGACTACTGTGGCGATGTGATTATCAAAGGAGAGACTATTGTCCACCTGGCTCCCAAGGTCTCTTATCACACATTCAACATTAAGTAGATTGCCGTTTATGTGGTAGTTCATGGATACAAAGATTTTACCAAAGGGGATGACAATGCACTTTTTGGCATTGAGCTTGAGGCCATGCCTCTGACACCAGGCATCTGTCTCAGTGAGGCCCTTCTGTAGGATGTGCACATCATTTGGGGACTTGACTATCGCTCCTAGTTTGCAGTGTGAACTTCATTAGGCAGAGGCCTTCTGTGTTAGCCTGTACTTCAGAGAAGTAGATACCAAACAGGAGAGGTCCCACGACTGAACCCTGTGGTACTCCACTTGTCACTGGTTTGAAGTCAGATTTGCAACTTTTACAGTGTGGGCTCTGTCAGTGAGCCAGTTGGCAACCCATCTTGTAATGTAAGGATTTATACCTAGTTTAGTGAGTTTAGTTATAATTCCAGAGTGGGGGATTGTATCGAAAGCCTTGGCGAGGTCAAGATAGGTTGTGTGAACCACCTTATTCTCGTCTATGGCTTTGGTGACTGCCTCAAAGAAGTCGATCAGGTTCTGAAGGCATGATCTGCCCAGAACTGGGTGAGGTCCAGAGTTTGGAGTTTACCAATGTCTTTGTTTATGAGTTCCAGGATGGTATGTTCCATGGCCTTGCAGACCAGACTCGTCAGGCTAATAGGGCAATAGTTCCCAGAATCAGTGGTGGCTCCTCCTTTGTGGAGTGGGATAACTGTTGCTGTATGCCATTCAGTGGGCACAAAGCCTGATGTGAGACTATGATTGAAAATGGTGCTTAGGTGGGGAGCCAGTTCGTTCTGAAGTTCTGGTAAAATGCAGCCTGGGATGTTGTCCGGTCCCATGGATGCTGTGTTATTGGTTTTAGAGAGTGCAGTTTTTACCTGCATAGATGTGATTACAGGGACTCTGCATTCTTCCTGTATAGATATGGGCCCTTTAGGGGGTAAGAGGGGGTAAAGCTAGCACTGAACCTATCTGACAGGATGTTGGCAATATCAGTTGGTTCTGTAATTTTCATGCTGTTGTGCTGTAACTCAGAGCAGATCTGGGTGTTGCCATTGAGATTTTTGACATAGCTATAGAATGCTTTGTGGTTGCCCTTAGAATCTGTGGTGATTTTGTTTTCGTAGCTAGCTTTGGAGGATCTTATAAGGGAGCTCCTCCACTCATGGGATTTTACTCTCTTTTGCAACAGTTTCTTCCTTCTGTTGTAAAGTTTGTTTATGGCAGGGGACCACCAGATTGGCTTCCTTTTTTTGGAGGATAGTGTCTTGGTTCTGTTTGGGATAGCATGAAACCTGCACTCGTGTAAGTGCTTATACAGTGCATTTGTGTATGATTCGCAGTTATAACTGTATTGTCCATCTGCATGGGTGTCATGAAGTTCGCCACTTCTGTCTTAAGAAGCATGAAGTTGGCTTTGGAGAAATTTCTTACCTATATTTAGTCATCAATGCCAATGTACATTGAGATTCAATACATTGAAGTACAACCCATGCAAATACAGATTGCACCACAGCAAAATACCAAAAAAAAAGGCCTCCCACCTTAATACTCAAAACCTGTGCATCTTAAAATATAGCAACTCAAGAGATTGTACAACAATGGTTAAAAGCATGCATTTCCTTATACTAATGTCCACTAATCTCTTAGAATACACACACAGCGCTTTAAAAAAGTGGTGGAAATGAACAAAACATATTCACTCACTTACACTGCTACACTCTTATGAGCTATACTTCACCCATCAATTACACCATTCTATTAAAATTAAATTTGATTGAATGTTGAATAACAGAAATTTGACAAAATTGGATTCAAAGGAAGCAATGACACCATAAATACATATATATAAAACTATATATGTGTATATACTCACAAATATACATGTGTGCATGTGTTTGCATGCTGGGTTCAAGACCTTTCTCAGCAGGGTCTAGACATAAAAGCTCCAAAAGTACACATAAAAAATATTACCCCAAATAACAACATACCAGATACAAGGCTTGTAAAAATAAAGACAGAATAATGGCACAGTTAAGAATGTAATACAAAACATGTCAAGAATGTTATCATGCATTCAGTGTAAAACAGGATGTTGTACATAGTTTAAACAACAAGAGTAAGATTAATGCAAACTTCCTAATATTGGAAATGCAATTAAATTTAGCAGAAGATATATGGAGGTGGTAGAGAGTTAGAAGGAATGAAAGTAGTGTTGCAGAAAGGGTAGTACTGTAGAGAATTAAGAAAAGTAAGTATTAAATGCTGAAGTGAGAATAAGAAAAGTTATTGATAACATATTGAGGTAAGAAGCATACTTATGATGGAAGTGGTAGCAGGCGAGTTGTAGAATCGTGGTTATCCTGGAGTGGAGCATAGGCCGAGTCTATAGGTATGACTTTAGTCAGAACTCAAAAGTCTTGTGATATTGCTTCAGTTTTAGAGAGGGATGGAATTCTAGATTTTGGCTAGAAAGTTGAAGTAAAGTATATGCGTGTGTGTGCGTGTGTGTGTGTGTGTGTGTGTGTGTGTGTGTGTGTGTGTGTGTGTGTGTGTGTGTGTGTGTGTTTATAATGAATAATCAAACTTGAGTTCGATGGAAACACAAAACATTGAGCAAGCTAATCAGCAATTCTCCTTAATCACCATTACAATTATTAAAAAAAGTAATCGCAAATGTAAACCATCAGGTTACCAAAAGTAACACACAAAAAAAAAACAACTTTTACATTGAGTGGGCAAATAGTTTATCCTTCTCTTTAGTTTATCTTGTCTTTCCTTATTTTTCACAACTGCAGTTGTGTCCTTTTCTTTTTTTATTTTACATTTTGATTTATTAATGAACATCTTACATCTCTTGGTTTTGGGAAAGAGAAGCGTTTATCTTGATTTGACTTAGAGTAGTATTCCTGTTTTAATAAAACTAAGGTCTGGAGACAATGACATTTAGGGGCCTACTGACAACTATTGCCATTATTTCTGTTGTAAAAGTTGTGAAATAATATTAAATAGAAACGTGGAAGAAGGACAGCCCTACTTTGTTCAGAGGCTAAAATTAACAAATTGTTTTGTTTAATGCTTTCTTAAATGTGTAACTGAACTTATCTTTGAAGAATATTTTAGTCAGAAACTAGGGCACAAATGGAGGGGTGAATGCATTCTAGCATGGCAAGTCACACCATATGCTTTTGAGAGGAAGCAAAAGTAAAACAAGAGAACTCATGCACAGAACACATAAATTCCACATAGACAAAACACAGGAGTTAGAAATTTAAAAATGAGCAAATGACAACTCTGCAGATAAGAGCAGTATCAGTAACTAAGATGTCAGTAGTTCTGACTTATGAAACAATGTTGCGGTATTTTAAAATATCAGAGAGTGCCCACTCACACGGTAGATAGGTTGCGATGGCATGTGCAGAAAAATGGTTGTTGAACAGAACAAGGCTGGAAGCAAGTTTAATAACAAATACTCCAACAGAACAGAAACTTTTCAGTTCTACTGAAAAGCCGAAATGTGTCAACTTTAAGGGCAAAATTAAACTGATACTAAAACAAGCTGTAACAGGTTTACAGCTCTCCATCTCCATCTAAAGGGGGAATGGCAGCTGTGAATCTCTATACCATTTCCAGATTTGTTATTCTAATTTCAGGATTGCATTACTCTCTGGACAGACTAGTTTTAATCCTATGCTATTTTCTTACAGTTAGTAGGACAGCAGAGGCATACAATTCAGTCTAAATGTCCTGGAAGCTCATCAGCGAGTCAGCATATGACCATTCAGTAGTTAGAAAGTTTCTTTAGTTGGGTACTGACAGTTCATCTAAGTTTGTCTGAGAAAGCTGCATTCACTAACTTTCTTTTATGTGGACCATACTGCTGCTTGTTTGACAAAGTACTCTAGGAACAAATGTGTGAATGCCTTTTTTAACATAGAATAAAACTTAAACATCAAAGACCATGTTGCCTTACACAAAAAAAAAAAAAAAAAAAAAAAAAAAAAAGACTCACTCACGAGAACAAAAACAGTGCAAAGATCCAAATATCTTGTTTTTTTTTAGGGAAGAAAGTGTTTCTTTTTTCATTGACAACAGTTTTTATACCTGATCAAATCTGGCAGGCAAGACCTTTGCTAATGCATTTCATTCATAATTTATATTAGTCAGTGCCCTACCCCTTAAAATCATTACTAGGTTCTGAAATTGCATGTGGTATGCAATAATTATCCATGTTAATAGCGGTAATGGTGTAGCACAATTATTAAATAGTTCCAAAGTTTGAGGTTCAATCCTCACATTTATTTTGTTCATTTATTTACTTGTATTTGTTAACCAGGGTAGAACACTAATCCACACTGACCTTTTTCAGACTTAGCTGGTGAAAATTGTATGGTTAAGTAAACTATCTGTGTGAAATTTGCTTATTTATTTACTTCTGCATGGCATTTCTAAGGGTACTCCAGTTTCAGTCTGGAACTAGGACACTGGAATCACCACTGACTCTATAAATTAAGGTTCTCTACTAAATGATGTCACACATTGAAAGGTTCACTAAATGTCCATCTACAAAATAACAATACACAAGCTACTACAATCATACTGTGGCCACTCCTCTACAGTCTTGAGGTGGTATCCATCCTATCTGGATATTTGGAGAAAGTCTGTGCTGGAATAAATTCATTTTTGTCCTGTTCCTTGGAAACACATGCACCATGAGGTTCTGTTTTTGGGTGATTATTGTGCATGGTATTTATACTCCCATTGGAAGATCTCATTAGAACATTTATAGTAGCATACTGTAGTCTAGAAGAGTGCACTCAGATTTATTTCTTCTTTCCTCAAGATGAAATGGCAAGTGTGTATTCTCTATCTGATGATCTTGATGGTATCCTTTCCTGATCCTCACATAATCAGTTGAAATTGAACACCTCTAAAACTGATGCAATGACAATTCATGCAACCAAGAGGAACTACTGTGCTCTCTAACTCTCACGTTTCATTTTATATGGAAGAGAAAAGCTTGAGTCTATCAAAATCATGGATAATCTTGGTGTTATTTGGATAACAGGTTGACACTCTGAGGCCAAGTGGCAGCAGTGGTAAAATCATCTTGTTTCCATTTGTTGAACATTACTAAAATAAAACACCTTCTGACTCAGACTGACCTCTTGGTAATCGTTCATACCTTAGTCTCTTCTGGGTTGGATTATTGCAATGCCCTTTACCTGGGAATTTCCAACATTGAACTGGGCTACCCCTAGATATAGCAAAAGGACGCAACTGATTTACTCACTAGTATGAGTCATTACCAGCATATTACTCCTGCTCTGCATAATGTTTTTTGGCTGATAGTTTGTTTTAGAATTATCTACATGATTTGGGGTTTGGTATATTTGCCCATCCTGACTTGGGGCCTAGTTATCTGAAGGAGTAAGTGGCACTGTATACCTCTATCCAGATTTGGATTCTGCCACTTTCTAGGTCTGCTGGCAGTTAGACAGTAGCATCCAAGAACTCTGTTGTTTGCACTTTTACCTGACGGCTCCCCAAATCTGTAGAATTTTATTACCACAGTGGCTTTGGGAATACCCCTTCTTGCTTGACTTTCACTAGTTTCTTCAAACGCAACTTTTTGGGATTGCCGGTGGAGGTGTGAGGTGATCAATGCCGATCCATGGATTCAATTTATTGTTCTTAAAACTTTTTAGTTTATGTATCTATTACTCTATGTACTTCTCAAGATATTTAGTGTGTGTATTTGTGTTTTGCTGAAAAATACCTAAAATAAAGTTGAAGTTGAATGAGCATCAAAATCCCCTATTACTGATCGACCAGACACCTCATCCAAGACACATAACAGCAAAATACAACAAAATAGTGGGTGGATCTTACTACTAGCAAGGATATATTTAATCAGCAAAGCCATGATACACAGGAAATTATATTAATATTTTGCAACTCTGCAAGTTTTCTTAATGTTTGTTGCAGTTATTGGTTAATGTTAGTTAATGCAGATGCATCTGTAGGGCTGTGTTATAGTTTAAAGTTAGTTTATACAGCAGTGCATGTAAGGCCATGTTGCTCATTAAAGTTAGTTAATACTGGCTGCTCCTGTGGCATAGAAGGATAAACCCCTGATTATGACCCTGATTATGACCTGGGTTCGATAGTGACTCAGAGTCTGATGGAGCAGCAGGGAAAGGGATGGGCGTACCTATCCAGGGAGGGTGGTACATGGGCATCTCTTTGAAATGATCCTTGGTGGATACCAGGGATGTTTCCAGAGGAGATGTGGTGACATGTTAGAAAGTGGGCCTGTCTCAGCTGCTGCAAAGGTGGGGGTGATACACTGCTCAGCCCCACTGCACATCCTCCGAGACTGTACCACGTTACCACAAGGGAGATGGGACAAATGGGTAGGTCATGCAAGAACTCCCCCTCCAGCTGGATGTATCAACATGCAGAGCCTCTGCAAGCCATGACTAGCCTCAGCAATATTTGATAAAGTACAGGGGGGGGTAACTGGTAGACCTGGTGTGGATGAAGCATGAGGTCCAGCAATAAGGAAGGACGGAGGAAGAAACAAAATAGTTAGTGCAGAAGTGTGTGTATGCTTGTATTATATTTTAAAGTTGGCTAATACAGAAGTGTGCATAAGGCTGTTTTATTAGTTAATGTTACTTCATATAGATGTGTGAAGGGCTGCATTATTGGCTAAAGTTAGTCAATACAGAACTGTGCAAGGCTATCTTATTAGCTAAAATTAGTTAATGTTAAAGTGAGTGCAGGGGTGTGTTATGGGTTAGAATTAGTTAACACTGAGGTATGTGCAGAAATGAACTGAAATCTCCATCTGTGATCTGACTTTGTGATAAAAAGCAGAGAAAAAAGCCATGTGTCTCTGCTAAATGCCACAGTCCATCTGAAGACTAAACACAGAGCAATGCTTTATCAAATAAAATGCATTCATTACTTCATCTGATTACATATGTCCTAGCATATACTGCAGGGTTAAAATACTTGGCCTTCATAAATAGGGCTAAAAATGAGATATGTGCAGCCAAACTAGATTTCCTTGAGTAAGACATCTATGCTTGAGTTCCAACTTAGAGATATTCAGCAAACTGGAAGAGTATCAGAGGTCCATAAGTACATTTTAAAAGAAAACTGGATTACTTGGAAAACGCACAATAACAATGCAATCTGAAGCTTATTGGTTTAAATCCATGTCTGCTTTGTATGAGGTAAGAAAGTGATGGGTGGGGTAGCTATTGTTTAGAGAAAGACATTTTATGCCTTGCAACTAGCTCTACCATTGACTGTGGAAAGAGCCCTTTGCTGCTTTCGGCCACCTACATTACTCCATCAGTGTTCTTGTTCGATTATCATGAAGCTGGTGGAATTTTTATGATAAAACAAGATGATTGGAGGCTGTAAAACAAGGCAAGCTTTTCCAGAGAATACACATATTCTGAGACTGTACCAAGGCTTCTCCTCAGTAGTGACACAAAAAGAGCATTTGCTTTCTTAAGACAGCTCTCCTACAGCAATGATGTGAAAATAATTCCAAAGTGCTCTGCAGTTTTTATGATTAAAGGGAATAACGTCATGCCTTCTTTCAACTATTCTGAATCAGTGTTGGACTTCCCACTCAAAATCCACCACTAAGGGAAATGTGGATTAAGCAGCCATAGCTAAGGTAATACTTAGGCATAGGACATTTCAGCTGTGCAGAAAATGTCTCAGTACAAAAGCCCTTAAGTCCTTTGGGCAGTGAAGACATCATCTGTAACATTACATCTCCACAGTTATTGCTGTGGAAATCTACATTCCCTCAACTTTTTCACATTCCTGCCATAAATAATAGCTGATTCACAGATGGATGCTGACGTCTCTCACATTAACTCCACCCCTGCTTCAGAACAGAAAGTGCATTCTACAGACATTAGTAAAAAACAAGCTAACAAAGAATGCATGAGTCAGACTCCTGCACATAGCAGGAATGAGACCCACGGCCTATTTTCAAATGAAAATAAATCACTGTAAAAGAATTGTGAAATGTCACAAAAAAGCAGAAATAGCCCCCCATGGCTTTAGACTTCCAGAATAGTTATCCTAGTTCAGTGATACTCTACGTATGGTTATCATATACTTTGTTGAGATGCTACATGAGGCTACTGTGTTTTATTAGCTTAATGAATGAGTATTAACACTAGTGAATTATACCATCTAAATTCTGAAGTTGTATTTTGGACCTTGGTTTAAATTGTGTATATCAAGATAGACGCATTTGCAAACCTATGGACGACAGTCTTTAATATTTTGTAAGATACAAATGTTTGTCTGGTTTCTGTGACAAGCAATCAGCTGATGCTTCACAGTATCAGGCTAGCTTTTATTTTAATATACAGATATATATCTATTTTAAGTTTTCAACATTTGAAATTTTGCACCCATTTTATACATTTGTAGTTGTAAGTCTTCTGTTGCTTTGATTGTAGGTCTTATGGTCAGTAGCAGTTACACATTTCTAATGCAAAGCAATGTTCTTTTTATAGACATTTAATGTAGAATGTTGCATTTCTGGATTTCACCATTGCTGTTTGTTCAGTAAATGGTTGGGCATTAGATTCTTTAGCTCTGCCCACTCATCCCAATGTGGTATATAGGTCTGAATCAGATCAAGCACTGCTTGACTTCTGCTGTATTAAGTTCAGGACAGGGATGGCTGTCGGATATTTAGCAAAACACCATGACCCAGATAGCAGCTATGTTCTTAGTAATATTTATGGCCAAAATTTTTACGATTGTGTTTTCCTTTATTCTTTTTGCTCCTCTTGATAACCATAATTCTGATGGTTCACTGGTCATACAGGTGGTGATTTGAATACTGAAAATGATTCTGTAATGGATTGTTCAGTTCATAGGTTGGAATGACATACTAAAGCTCAAGGCTTTACATCATCTGCTGTGGTGACACTCAAACTGGTGATGTCTGGAGAATAGTACAACGTACAACCAAACTAAGCTGGAAATATCTTTTGAACCCTCTCATCTGTCTGATAACTTCTTTCTCGCTAACTGTTTGGTCATTAGGGTCTAATAAGTCATTAAGGTCTAATAAATCAGTGTGCTCCACTGCTCACTGTAGGATCATAAAGGTGTCATCCTGAACATCTCTTCTAGCAACTACTAGACCCAACTAAAAATGATAAACAGACATCTTGATATTTAAAGACCCTGATTCACAGATTTATAGAGTCACTGTGTTCATAAGGCAGAGTCAGCTCATGGAGCATACCTGATGCCTACAGGAGGGTAAAACAAGTCAAGCAGGAATCCAATGGAAGCAGGTCATGACTATTAATCTGAAATTCATTTAGGCTGTGCATATATGTACTTGGTGGTAGAGTTTCAAATGTAAGTTAGAAGGCTGGCTTTAGTTGACCACCTAGACTGCCAGTCAGCCATGGACTTCTTTTAAAAGATTTTCCCCAAAACCTGTAAAGGCACCCCTGTCAAGAGAATTATGGTGCCTGTAAATAGAGCATCACACACACGTCTCCAATGTACAATTTTTCATGCTACTTCACCTGATTTTCAGCCTTCATTTTCAGGCTGTCACAATGTACTGATCAGGACATTTTAACTTATGCTTTCTGTGCTTGTGGCATGAATATGTGTCAGGGGTCAAGGCCCATCCAATGAACTAAGGATGAAAAAGCCACCTGAGAGTTGACAGAGATAGATAGTGATTGAGAAATTGTGCTCAAAAAGACGCAGTGGATGAAACATAACTTGTAAGTTTCTGCAGTGGATTTCCATTATATGTCAATGCAAATTTTGACTCCACTTTGTTATTCCAGAGGTTTTATCCTCTAGTGTTTCTACTTTTATTTACTCATTATTCTGATGTTATAGGACTAGTGGGGTTTGTGCAAAGCAATTTGTGGGGGCTGTCTGCCAGAAAATGACTAACTGCTGCTGTTTGCTTGTTATTTTGGCTTTCCAAATTAATGTGACTTATGTGAAGCATCTTGAAATACTTTAATGTGCAGCTATTATTTTTTTTATCACAAACAGACATCTAAGGTCTACAGAGAAGGGGATATATTTGCTGGGTGGGTGTGGGAGCTGTCTGTAGATAAAAGTAACTTGTCATTTGCTCAGTTTAAAAATGGTCAGTAATCTGGCTTTGCAAGGCTAATGTGCATTTATGTGACATAAGAGGGTTTGCTTTACCATTGTGACTATTATCATTCTTATTATATATCACAAGTGGATATCTGACATGTACACAGTCACTAAAGTGGCTATACTTGATGGGCACAGGGGCCATCTCTGACTAATCCCTTATTATTGTTAGATAACTGTCAAACAATAGCCACTGATCTGGATTTGCAAGAATAATGCCACATAATGTACTGTATTTGCTGAAATCAGTATAAAACTAGCTTTGCTATTACTTATGTTTGTGTATTTGTGTGTGTTGAGGGGGTTGCAGTGTATTTGAGTGTAACAAGTTAACCACAATTTATTTCACTTTTTATAGCAAGCAATAACATTATAGACAATAAGTGGATATTTTTGGTGTGCTGGCTGAAGCAGGATGCATGCAAAACTAGCTGATCATTGGGAGTGGTGTAACAAGTAGCATTATCATCTCACAGCACATAGCACTAATTGAGTTCTGTGGGATGTCTGCATATCCTTTCTGCCTCTTCCAGTTTGTGTGTAGATAAGCACGTGTGTGTGTGTGTGTGTGTGTGTGTGTGTGTGTGTGTGTGTGTGTGTGTGTGTGTGTGTGTGTATGTTTGTGTGTGTTTGTAATTGTGCATGTTGTGATAGATATGGCTTCCAGGGGCAGTGCCAGTATATCTGTATTTTAAACAAACAAACAAGCAAACAAACAAACATGCATAAATTAATTAATACTGTCACAGATGTTTGTCTGTGATCATGCACAATGTTGTAACATCATCCATTCTAAAACAGACCATGCTTATAGGTGTGCAAAGAAGGTCACTGTAGCTTGTATGGGGAGTTGGAGATGGTATGGTCATTACTACTTTAATATTTTCTTACAATCAGTACTCTGAGGTGTACAGAGAGTATCACTATACCTTGTGTAGGTTTGTGGACTGTGCAGTTATTATTTCTTCATCTCCCTCCTCTAAATGTCAGAGGTGTGCACAGAAGGTCACCATAGCTTGTCTGTAGGGTGTGTACTGTTTAGGAGCAGCAAGATAGAATTCATTAGTGTGATAAACCTATCTTCACTTTCCTCACAACCAAATATCAGACACATATACGATTGGTTATTTTTGGGGGGTAAGAAGGCAGGCTGTTATATACATCTGACAACAGCTAGAACTATATTACTGTGTTCTATTTGTTCTTTTACTTACATAACCATTCTGACATCAGACAGGTGCACAGAAGACATCTGTCTTTTAGCAGGTAGAGGTGAGGAGGCATACTGTATATATGTTTGAAATATATGACTATGGTAGTTTGCACCTTCAAACCAGTCTAACAAAAGAGGGATACAGAGAAAGCAACCATCTTTCTTGAGAGGGGCAGGCACTATTCTCATATAGTGTTTACAGTGCACTCTAGTCCAGCTAGGGTGTGTTGAAAGGATGCAGGATTAAACAAAGGTGAATGGTAAGACTGAATTTGTTTCCATAGTTATGATTTTTGTTTGGGCATCATTGGATCAAAAAGGCTGGGGAAAAAACTCTAAAATGTGCCTCAGAATATCTAGAACTCCAACAGCTTCTAGAGGAGAAACAGAACCCAGACTACCTGGCTAAATTCAGTCAGTTCCTCCAGTTATTGCAGTAACATTTTGTTCAGTTATGGTTCATTGAAAGGATGTAGGAAAAGATGAAGAGTAAAGAAAAAATGTGGAAATAGGTAAACAAAGTAATGTGGGCAACGTGAGGAGGTCACTGTGAAGGCATGAGCAGGAGGAGGATGTGTGGAGACACTGCTCTGTGTTCGTGTGTTTGTGGGGGGTGGAGCTACTGGGCAACAGGGGGCATCATAAGGCTTTTGTGCATGGTGCCATTTCACCTAAGGTTCACCTTATTGAGTGACAAAAATACAATTTACAGAATTAGCTGTCTAGAATCAAGATTAACTTCTAAACTTAAAGCTGGAGAAACTATGCAGTTTGAATGAGATTTGAACCAGCTTTTGGAAGGCAAGAATCTTTCTGGTAAGGTAGTAGTTTTCAGACAGAAATGGAGTTGAGTGGATAGGTGATCATTAGCTTCTTGTTTAACACAAACAGCTTACAAATCTGAGTGGCAAACATAAAACTTAGAGATTTTTGCACTGTATTAAAGAAAGCAGATCAGCATAAATCAGAAGTATCATCAAAAAAGAATCTTTCCTAAGTTCAATAACATAATCATATATTGCGTGTACATCAGATCAACAAATAATACAAGTCATTAAAGAGATTCCCACATGCATAGCCCCTAGGCCAGATGTTTTTTTTCCACAGAACTTTATAAACTCTTCCTCCATTCCTTCTCCATTCCAATAGCATTCTTTTTCAAACATTGGGCTAAAACTAGCTCACTCCCATGGTCCATGAAGATTTCCTGGATAATAATCCTTTTCTAGCTAGGGAAAGACCACATATATTTGTGTGCTATCTCCTCATCTCTCCACTTTATTCTGAAGGAAACATTTTGCCAATATTTGAGTACTTGGGTTCAGATCCTCCTTCCTTGACTTAGTGGGTAACAGCAAGTTGGGTTTGTTAAGGGGCATTCTAGCATGTACCACATTGGTGTTCTCATCATGTTAGTGTAAGGATCCTTAAAAAAATTCTACTCCTTCTATGACACTGTTTCCACTGCTGCTGTGATACTTAATTACATTGTGTTTGCTAGTTTTACAGGACTCTAGTACCTAGATCGTGTGGTTTCCCTGCACTTGAGCTCTAAAACCAGCATATTTTCATTAACAAGTCTTTCTAACAGCATTCTTGTGGCAGAAGTGTGCTGTAGCAAACCTATATGAGCTGGGGGCTGATGGCTAAAAGCTTATTGTGTTTTTTCATGATTGGACTCCCAAGTTTTGCTGTTGTAAAACTTATTTTTCTGATTCTATGTAAGCCCAATGTTTGACAAATGTAAACTCTATCAAGTTAAAATTTTCCTTATAATAACTATTTCTGCAACCTTTCCCAGTCCTCCTATTGCAATAGGAGCATCTGAGTTGCGTGCAGAGCAGCATCGATTTGTTGGATAGCTGCAGTCCACACTGAGTATAGCACCCTTTCTTCATCCATGTGCTATCATCCCATTCCAGTTAAATCACCCCACTCTTCTCCCTTGTTAATCCCATAGTATAAAAACTGAAACCATGGATAGGCACTTTCCTTCTATCTCTGTGTTCAGCCTGGTGGGCATCTGCATCCTGAGGCAATGTAGCAATTGTCTCATGTATACTAACAACCACTTAATCCTGAAACAAACAAACACAGTATGGGAGAGATGTAGTTACACTGTGAAAATTGTGACGTCTCTCACATACTGACAAATCAAAAGACAAACAGGTTATCAGCACACACATCATTTTCTTCACTAAATAAGGTCTCGACACATAAATCCACATATGTTGAAGTACTCACAAGTAACTTGCCAAAACCCCAGAAGCCTCCCATATGCTGCCATCAGAAACCACATGCAAATAAAATTAAGTCAGCACCAACTACTACACATAAAATACACATTACAGTGTCTGCACAAGCACGCTCCTAAGGTAAAACACCAGAGATTCAAACATCTTAGTCATAGGAGACTCCATTGTGAGCCACACAGATGCCCCCTCATCAGGTTGGATAAAGGTAAGGTTACAGTTAGTTGCCTGTCAGGGGCAAGCATTTGTCAGATCATGCATACACTCAGGTCACTCAACCACAAGTGCCAGGATGACTCAGTCATAGTCCATGTGGGTGTGAACGACCTGAGAAATATCTCCCTGGACTATATGAAGACAGTCATGATGCACCTTTCTGAATACATGTTGCAGGCAGGTATGAGCCTCGCAATGAGCAGCATTCTATCCTCACCAAGAATGATATCAAAACACAAACAGAAAATGATTGACTTCAAGAATTGGCTTAGTCCAATGGTGTCATTCCAAGGGATCCAGTATTTGTCTGTCTGGGACGACATGATCAACAGACCACATTGCTTTGCCAGAGGTGGTCTGCACCTGCCGCTGCTAGGCTTTTGAATACTGGCCAAGGCATTAGCCACTGCCATAGTGCCTTTTTAAGCAGTGCCAAACCCATTGATCTACCAGCGTAACAAATTCTTCTAATGCCAAGCAGAAGGTACTACTGCTCACTGGTAAAAGTATTAATGATAAGCTACACTCCCTGGAAGCTCTCTTCAACCTGGAGAATACTGGGATCTGTGCAGTTACAGAGACATGGTTCAAGGCTGTGGAAAGCACCCTGGCAGAGTAAGGCTGCAATGCCTATCACAAATTCACACTCTGGAAGGGAAAAAAAGGAGGTGGTGTTAGCATATACATAAAAAAAAAAAACAATCACACTTCAAATATGGTCAAGCAGGATGACTCACTTGAGCTACTCCATGTCCAGCTGACCACAGGCAAAATCCACTACCATATCATTGCTAGCTACAGGTCCCCAGTCATGAGCCATGAAAATCACTCTACATACCTGAAGTTAGTAGACTCACTTACTGTTCGGACCAAAACACTACTCAAGGACTATTTTAACTATCCCTTCATAATCTGGGAAACATACATGACCACCAGTATGCAGGCTCAGAGATTCCTGGACATTGTCAATGCAAATGGTTTGGAACAGCTGGCTTGCACTCCCACTAGGGACCCAAATACCCTTGACATAGTACTCACAAGCACTGGGGAGCAATGCACCTCCCCCCAGTGTAATGTTCTCCTTGGTAACATGGGATCATCAATTGGTCTCCTTTAAAATAAATGTAATGGTAGAATATACATCGAACTCTAAAATATTTTTTCCAAGGTAAATTACCTTCTATTAAGTGATAGCACAGGTAATTTTAAAGCTCCTCCGAACCCTGAAAAAATGGCGGCATATGCAGAAATATACATGAATGCCTGTACAACTACTTAAACAACTGCTTAGAAATGTCAGTATCTGGCTGAACTAAACCCAGGTCTAGCCAGAAAAACAAATCACCCTCATGGACCCCTGGAATAAATAGACCATACAACAGAAGGAGAAAATTCCAGTCTAGAAGTAAGAGGGAGGTTCACAACAGAGAAAGAAATCCCTCATTAGTCTCAGCAGGCAAATTATGGAACTAGTCAAATCTTCAAAAGCTAAATCTGAGACTAAAATAGCCTCCTATGCAAAGGGTAACCACAAATGTACAAGATACACCCTACATTGCTCAATTACATTACAGTGACCATGAAACAGGGAAAACCACTTTGCGGCTAAGCCATGATAAAGGACAAATTATTATTCTAGAGATAAAAATTGAAAGGGGGGTATTACAAGGTGACTCTTTGTCACAGCTGCTGTTTTGTCTTGCCCTTAACCCATTAAGATATCTACTTAACAGATTAGGTCATGGTTACAATTTGGTTCCCAGAAAACAACAAAGTGTAAATACTTCTCGTCTTTTTTTGTGGATGATTTGAAACTGTGTAGTTCATCAGATGTAAAAGTGAAAATGCAACTGCAAGCGGTCAAAACTTTCTCAAATGATATAAGAATGTCATTTGGTCTTGATAAATGTGTAAAAGTCACCTTTGAAGCAGGAAAGCTGCAGCACCAAGAAAATATCAGTCTGGGGCAGGGATGTGATATAAAGGTACTTGAACAGGAGGGAGTGTACAAATATTTGGGAACTGATGAAGGATCGACAATAAAACATGAACAAATGTCAATAAAACTTAGTAAGGAATATCTTAAAAGACTAAAATCAATACTAAAAATCATCATAAAAAGGGATTAAGCCTGGAAACACTGGTATAAAAATAGAACTTAAAATGCCCTCCAGCAATTTAGACATCTTAGAAACCTTGCAGAACTCCATGTCAAACAGGATAAGCAAACATACTATACCAACCCAGAGGACAAACATATAAACAGCCCAAAACTTTTATGGTCATCACTAAATAAACTACTCCACCCTGGCAAGACCACTAGTCCCTCTCCAAAAACAGACAATATGTCAGACTCTATCCCCTCTGCATCTTACTTTATACAATCAATATTATATCTCTTAGACACTAAAACATCTGCCCCCCCACTCTACCCCTGTTCACTCTAAACCACCTACAGCCCTTCTATTTTAGTCCAGTACCCAACTCACTTGTAAGAAAACTGTTCCTAAAAACTACTTCTGTAACTGTAGATCAACTACCATCAGACTACCTAAAAATGGCTGCAGAAGTTATAGCCTTCCCTGTGTCCATACTAATTAATAGATCCATAGCAGAAAGCTATGCCCCATCACTGTGGCAACAATACTACATCATACCACTGCACAAAGGTGGCACATCTACAGAGTTTAATAACTATAGACCAATAGCGATTCTCTCCCCCATCTCCAAAATATTAGAGAAATGCATCCATATTCAGCTGATGCAATAGCTAACCTCAAATAACCTGCACTCAGAAACACAACATGGCGTTAGGCCCCAGCACAGCACCACTACTGCTCTACTATATTTTATCAATATAATAAACATATAAATGATGGTCTGCTTGTGTTCACCATGTTCTTACACTTGTCAAAGGCATTTGATACTGTCTCGCACCAGCAACTGCTTGTCTGACTCTGTTCAATAGGTCTTTCACAATACTCCTTGTTGTGGTTCCTTAGTTACCTATGTGGAATACAACAAGCCATTAAATGACAACAAACCTACTTATCCTTTCAACCAGTTACTACAGGTGTCCCTCAGGACTCCATCCTGGGCCCTCTACTATTTGATATATTTATTGATGACCTCCACACCTCCACTCACCATGCTAATTTAGTTCAGTATGTAGATGGGTCAGCATTAATATATGCAGCCTCAACAATAAATAAGCTCCATGACATTACCAAAAAATGTTCTCCTCTGTAGAAACCTGGCTCAATGAATCAAACCTTTTACTCAACTCAAGAAAATGAAGTTAATGCTTTTCACCTTAAAAAGTTGCCAACATCAAAAGCAATCTTCTACCATAAAGTCAACAAATAATACTGTCATTGAAACTATAACCCACGGTAAACTTCTAGGTGTTACACTAGACGACAATTTCAAATATGACCAGCATGTACTGCATGCCATTAAATCTACAGACCAGAAACTAGGCTCCCTAGGTTAGCCACCACCTTCTTACTGCCAGCTCTCTTATACGCTGCTCCAATCCTAACAAACATAAACAATACTCAAAGAAAGAAACTTGCCTATTGCTACAATAGAATAGCTACATTTGCCACCACTCTCCCTCATAGGACCTACCATTGTCATAACTTAAAACAATTAAACTGGCTTGAATTACACAACTGTTTAACATATTCACAACTAACCACAGCACACAAAATTCCCTACACTACAACACTTATTACTACTGTCCAGCAAGGGACCTCCATTCTAGTAACAAAATCTTATTACTTACAAATGCAAATAAAACTCTCTGACAAACTAAGCAGTTTTAAACCACTGCTTAAACAACATCTTAACCAGTCCTGGTCCTGTACATGCTCATTACAGGGTTAAAACGTTTTAACTGTACGATGCTATCCAAATACTCTCCTTAAACAAAATATTCTCAATCTCTTACTGAAATGACAAAACAATTTGTTTACATAATTGCTGCCTGAACAATCCACTAAGCTGCACATGTGTTTTCTCTTTAGTGACTTCCACCTCTGTAAAATCTTAGAACGTATATGTATAAATGTAGCTACTGTTTGTGTATAAATGTAAATAGAAATGTAACTGCTCTATGTTTGACTGGAACTTAGTATAATGCAATGTAACAAATGGAGCTTTTCTCCCTGGGCCTCTTCTGAAAATGGGTATTAACCAGTCAGACATTCCTGGTAAACAAAGACAAATAAATAGATACATAAATAAATAAATAAATAAAGAAAGAAAGAAAGAAATACTGAAAAGAGGACATCTATAAACAAAGTCTAAGCTATAAACCAAATTGCTCTTCCTGTTATAACTTACATTTTTGGGGTGATTTGCCACAAAAGGTATTGGATCAGCTGGACAGGAAAATGGGAAAAATGCTTCATGCTTATCAAATGATTTATAAATATTAGTGTAACAAGATTATATATTCTCCATTCTGAAAGAAGTATGAGCCTCCTAGGAACTGTTTACATGTATAGATCTACAATTGTAGGACTGTATGCATATCAGCTGACCTCACAAAATCCAAAGATAGTTGTTGTTGTGTCTTTCGGCTTTTCCCGGTTAGGCGTTGCCACAGAGGAACTCTGGTCCACTAATGATTGGCAGTAGAGTTTTAAGTGCCGAGTTGCTGTCCCTGACACACAACCTTCAACGAATGTACGCCCATTCAGGCATGTCTCCACACAGAAGGCGCTCGAGCTGAGAATCGAACAGGACAACGTCTTACTGTGAGGCAACAGTGCTACTGCAGCACCACTACCACCGCAAGATCCAAAAATAGTGAAAGTTTTAAAACATGAGAACAAGTCTAAGGTGACTTCCCTGCTTAGTTTAGCAGAAGCATATCGATGTCAAACAGGAATGGAAATCAAACCAGAAGTAGACAAAAATCAGGCAGCAACTGAATGTGCCAATAAACAAAATAAAGAATATAAGGTGAAGGATCAGATGAGAAGGCAAGAAATGCAGAAAATGCATAAATATAGTTGCAAGTACAGAAAACTCCTCAAACAACCTCATGTTGCTCAGGATCTTACATAGGAATGGTAAAAGAGAGGTGAATTCAAATCCAAAGACATAAGATTAATATTGGCATCCCAGGACTGCAGACAATGGTTTACAAAGTCCATTGAACATGTCAGAGAAACAGACAAATGCAGGTTTTGTAAAACAGAGTTGGAAACAGTCACACATCTTGCTGCTAGGTGTGATACACTAATTGCAGAAGGCCTGTATACTGAAAGGCATAATAATGTGGCAAGACTGTTGCATTGGGATTGTGCAAACATTATAATATTGAAGCAGCTGAGAAGTATTGCAAACATAAGTCACAAAGCATTATAGAAAATTATGAAGTTTATGTCACATGGGATCACCCATTACCAACAGTATAAAAAAATAGATGCAAAAGCAAAAAAAAAAACAGATTGAGTAGTCCATGAAAAGAAGACAAAAGTAGCATTGATCATTGAAATTGCTAACCCAGCAATAATTACAGTGTCTTATGTACAGAGAGATGCAAAGTCATAAAATACCAGGATTTTCAGGCAGAAATAAAAGCAATGTGGAAGAAGGATACTTGGACAGTTCCAATAGTAGTAGGAGGAATGGGTCTCATAAAAAATAATTTACAGTATTTTACCTATACCTGTACCGCCATATGAATTGCAGAAGGAGTCAATTCTGGGCACATTGTGGGTGCTGCAAGCAGCACTTTTGTCTAACATCAATATAGATAAGATAACAACGTTTTCCTAGTGTGGTTGGTATAATGGTTAAGGAGGTTTACCTCGCAAGCAAGAGATGCAGGGTTTGATTCTCCTTCAAGAGAAATTGGCTTAGCTTAATATATCTGACAAGGGCTCTTAGTCTGTTACTATATCAGGGCTGGAACAGTTAAGGTGACTGACTCACACACACAAGGTACAGTGTTTGACTCTCACCTTTGGGAGGGAAATTGCCTAGGCTTAGAACAAAGTTTTATTGGATGGGTAACCATAAATTTTCCCTGGGGGTATCACCTGTGTCTCTCTTGGACATGGGCAATAGGTGATGATCATGGAAACAAGGGCAGAACTTGGCTAGGCTTGTAAGGGCCTAGGGTCATTAACCTAGTAACTTCCTATGATCAAAGATTGAAACAATAGTTATTTCATGAACTTTAATCATGTCCATTCCCATCATGGTATTAGAAACTCAAAAGTCTTGGAGAAATTAAAAAAAATATTGCCTTCTTATGTGAAAAGTCTGTTTGGCATTACACAACATAATCAGCATCAGGGCTATGTTTGTCCTCTAGTAATCAGGTCTTGCACTTTTTTTGTTTATGCCAAATACCTGACATGTGAATGACTGTGTCACCAAAGCAGACATTCCAACAAGGGAGTACATGCGAATCTGAGTTTGAACTGACCTGGTGATGGTCTATCTAAAAAATGGACTCCACAGCAGGCCTGTGTTAGCAAGATCCACTTGGATTTCCAAGCCCAAGGAATGTCCATGCATATGGGTAGAAGTGGATAGAAGCAGGAACTACCTAAGTAAAACTACAAGAAACAAAGCAAGCCTATACATCTCATAGTACATTAAGTACAACCAGCCTACCTATGGTGTGCTCAGCCCTATATATCAGAGACTAGCACACTGAAGGACAGCTATTGCACAGCTGATGTACCTAGGGGTCTACATCCCAGTTACCATTCCAAATACTTGACATGTCAATCATTGCATCACCAAAACAGAAATGCTAACAAGGGAGTACATGTGTCATTCTATGTGTCCAGGACTCCTCACATATGTGCATATATACATACATACATAAAGCATGTATGCTGCTCCTACAACTTGCACAGAGATATTGACAGAAATAAATAAATGACTGAAAATGAAATAACCAAACAGATATAGCAGAAATAAGAAATAATATAAATATAATCATGCTGTTGAATTGGATGTATATGTAATAGTCATGCTGCTAAACGCTAGGAGTCCAAACATGAAACTGCACTCATTGGAAGCATTCCTAACCCTGGAAAATGCTGACATCTGTGCAGTCCCAGAAACCTGGTTCAAAGCTGCGGGCAGCACCCCAATCTTATCTGGTTACTCATCATATCATGCATTCAGACCCCAAACTGTGGGCAGTAAAGGCAAAGGAGGTGGAGTTTCAATATACATGCTGTGGTGGTACGGCGGTAGCTTTGTTACCTCACAGCAAGAGGTTCTCCCGTTCGATTCTTGGCTGGGCTTGGGAGTGTCTTCTGTGTGGAGTCTGCATGTCCACCCCATGGTTGGGTAACGTTTGAAAGACATGCATGCGTAAATGGGCGTGCCTTCATTGAAGGTTGAGCGTCGAGCTGGCACCTCGGCATTTCGTAAAAATCTACTGCCAATCATTAGCGGACCAGAGTTCCGCTGTGGCAACCCCCTTACTGGGAAAAGCCGAAAGACAAACAAACAAACAAACATACACACCTCAAGAATGGTCAAGCAGTATGACGCACAGGAGACACTCCAGGTGCAGATAACCATTGACAAGACCCCTAATCAAATCATAACCATCTACCAGCCCCCACATCTGACTCAAAATGCCCAATCCACCTATTTGAACCTGATTTGAATATATCAAGCTTCAACCCTTTACCTTGATTCTGGGTGACATTTACTTCCCAAACATAGACTGGAAGAACTACACAAGCCAGAACACAATTGCCCAGAGATTCCTTGATTTTGTCAATGCAAATGCCTTGGAAGAGCTAGTTGATACCCCCACAAGAGGTGATAATATCTTGAACTTTGTATTAACCAACATGTAGTATCATCCTCCCTGGTGAGATCTGACCACAATGTGGTCACTTTCGAAGTCACCATCTCCCCCAACCCCCCTCTAGCTAGGGTCAGACATAATAACTTCTCCAAAGCTGATTACAGCCTCCTGAGAAATGGTATAAACAGGTTCACAGTCCTCTCTCCCTCGGTAGGAACTGGCATCAATATCCAAAACTACACCAAAGCACTATACAAGCATTTATATAGATGCATGGAATCAGGAATACCCGACAGGACTAAATCATCCTCTGCAAGGAAGAGTAAACCTGTCTGGTGGACATCTGCAATAAATAAACTCTATAACAAAAGGGAAAAAAAAATTGCTGTCCAAGACCAAGAAGAGCAAGTGCCCGATTGGAAGCAATGTCTCCTTAGCCTGAGCAAGCAAATAATAGCACTAGTGAAATCCTCCAAAGCAAACTTCGAGGCCAAATTGGCCACATCTACTAGAGACAATCATAAGGCCTTCTTCGCATATGTCCACAACCTCAAAGGAAGCACCCAGATCTGTTTAGAACTGGTGGTCAAGGACACCACATATACAAATGCTGTAGATATGACAAATTTGCTGGCTGACAGATTCAGTGAAAATGTTATCCCTCTATCCCCCCATCAGTAAATCAGAACATCCCCAGTACCTGTCCCCTCCCCTTTATATCTAGGGAACATGTCATCACTGCTCACTCAAAGGAAAAAATACAGCCTCCATGGGACCCGATAACATCCCAGGCTGCATCCTACGTGAACTCAGGCAGGAACTTGCAGCACCATTATGCACCCCATTCTGCCAAAGCCTGAGTATTGGCTTCATCCCAGCTGAGTGGAGGACAGCCACTGTCATTCCTTTACACAAAGGTGGTGCGTCCACCGATCTGGGAAATTATAGACCCATCAACCTAACTAGTCTGATCTGAAAGGCCATGGAATGAATTACCATGGACCTCATTAGCAAGGACATTGGCAACCTCCAAACACTTGATCCCACACAGTTTGGCTTTGGCAAGGGGAGGTCATGTCTGCTAAATTTGGTTGACTTCTTTGAGACAGTCATCAAAGCCATGGACAAGGGGAAGATGGTGCACACCGCCTGCCTTGACCTGGCCAAAGCCTTTGACACTATTCCCCATTCGGGCATAATAGATAAATTCTCTCAGCTAGGCATCAATCCATATATTACTAGATAGGTAGCAAACTGACTCACTGGTAGAACCCATGTAGTCAAAACAGGGGACGCCACCTGAAGCTATGGCTGACCAAGTTTTCAGATGATTGCAAGCTGGGTGCTGTCATCAATTCTCCTACTGATGTGGACATCCTCCAAGAGGGTCTCACTCAGACAAATGACTGGTGCCAGAAACATGGCCTCAAGCTGAATACCAAAAAATGCATCATCATCCCCTTTGGGGACAGTGATGTTCCCACAAATATCAAATTAATAACAATGTCCTAAGCACATAATCAGTCATGAGGGATTTGGGCACCCAGGCTGATAGCAACCTGACTTTTGTCCACCATGTTGCTTCCATTGTACAGAAAGTCTTCTACATGGCCCACCTCATAAGTAAGGGTATCTCATCCAGGCTCAAGGAGGTCATAACACTCCTGTATGCTTCCCTTATAAAACCCATTATTGAGTACAACACCCCTTTCAGCATGTACTTCGCAAAGCACATGCAGCAGCTGGAGAGACCACAGAGGTTCCTCACCAAGAGAATCCAGGGCCTCAAACATCTACCATACATAGATAGGCTAAAAGCCCTATCCCTTTGCTCAGTTTCATACAGACTACTCAGAGGTGACCTCTGGCAAACAAGGTGATCACGGACCCCACCTTGATGGGACTGCTGCATATCCAGAAGTCAAACTGCACTAGAATAACCCACACGTGTGGCCTCAACCTGGTCTGTGACATCAACAAGACTTGTTGGCAGGACAAATTTGTGTCCCAGAGACTCCCCCATCTGTAGAATAGACTCCCTCTCCACATCAAGCATAGTACCTCTTTATCCCTTTTTAAGCACAACCTGGATAACTGGATGGGAAATAGAAAATATACCCCTGGGATTCCACGTGTGTCCCTGCTGGACAGGGGCATTGGGTGCTGATTTGTTTAAACATGGGCTAAGCTCTTGGCTAAGCTTATAAGGGCCTCTGGGGCAATAGCCTAGTAACCTCCTATGATCCTATGAAATAATAACAGGATGTATAAATACCATATACAATTTTAAGAATAACTTAGTGACTCAGACCACAGAACTCTGCATTATAATGCATTGATCTTTCCACTGAGCCACTGAGCTGATGACAGAAAACCACTAAAACTTGGCTGGGCTGTTACTACTCAAGCATGGCTAAGGATATCTGCTCAGAATAACCTCAAAACATGATATTGTTGCACCTGGAAAGTCACTATTTTTTTGCTTGAGCACATATGTTTGGGGGTACTGGACCTAATTTCAAAGTACTCTTTTTGTTCTGGTGGAATTATATGTTTGGATCTGGCTTAGTGAGTAATCTCCTGGTTAGAGAAGGGGCGCTGGTATTGTTCTGTGTGAAATTTTCTAGTGGTTACAGGACAGTCTGTTTTTAATTGGTATGTGTGCCTGGTTGTATGTTTAATCTCAGTGGATTTGTGGTTGCCGAAGTCTTACTTTGCTGGGCTGCTATTACACAAGCATGCCTAGGGACATCTATTCACTTGACCTCAAAATCTGTTTCCATTTCAGCTGGGAAGTGACTATTTTCTGATTTTGCACATAAAGTGTGCTGGAGCTAATTTCAAAGTTGTGCTATTGTAGATTTGTGCATTAAGAACTGGTTTAGTAGGTAATATCCTGGTTAAGAGAAGGGATGTTGCTATTATTCTGTGCAAAATGTATTATTGGATACAGGATATTGTTCATTTTAATTGGCTTGTGCACTTCTGTTTGTTTAAACTCAATGTGTTTCTGGATGCCAGAGTTCTGCTTGGCTGTGGCTACACATTTACTCGCACTAGACCTCAAAAGTCCCACCACACGAAAAGGCTATGCATAATCTGTAATGTGGTTAACACTTGAAATAGATCCAGGTACTCACATCTTCTGCCTGTGTCAATTTAGTTCGACCTACTAAACCACTTTACTCCATTTGTGCACCTATGACTGTGTAAACTGTACTACCCTGCTTTATTTGTACCCCTACTTAGTGTTTTGAGGATTATCTGTGTTGTGCTGTCTTACTTCCTAGCAAACCTAATTTCATAAATAAGAGAGAAATTACTTTTAAACCAGCAGACAAGGGTAACAAACTAGTAGTTTTGAACTCCACAGACTATTTGAGTATGTGTATGGAACACCTTAATGATATAAAAAGTTATGAAAAGGTTGATGTTGAATGCTATAATGCAGCCATTTCAGCATATAAGGAACTTATACACAAATGAATAATATCTTTCATGTTTTTGGTGGATCCTCCTTTGTTGTTTCTTCAAACCTAATTTCATCGCCTAATTAATAAATAAATGTAAAACGCCTTCCCTTCAACAGACTTTATCAGTGTACTCCTTGCATACCAGACATTACAAACCATGAGGCTGCAGTCTTCCACACCATCTGTAGCCAGACTGATAGTACTAGGCACCCTGATGCAGTGTAATTACTCTCTCATGCTTACTGACAACCATTTACTTCTTCCACTAGAGGAACCTATTACGTGAGAGCTGCAGGCAGTTACTAACTTTGGAGGCCAGCCTGTCATTCAGACTTACTTGTAGGACCCACCAGATTGTCACTGACACCCATCTCACACAACCATGCATACCTTGTTCTAAATGAAAAAATCAGCCTTCTTTCACTGAGGTGCTTAAGAAGTCCTTTCTCAATCTCCAGAGACCTCTAAGGTGTTCATTGGTTGTACAGAATAATCAGTTTATAAGCAAACATTATCTATATTCATAATAAACAACTGAAGAGCATAAAAGGAGCCAGCTGGTGGGCCAATGCCCTTAAGACAATGCTCAGCCAACACATCTGGATAAACATCTTAGTTATAAGTGGCTTCATATGATGCAACATTCACCAGGATGAGCAAGGACAAAGTGATGGGAAGACGTATTTTAGGTGCCATGACCCACAATGTCAATAGTGCTCCCAAGTCCCTTCACCCAAGGTGCACAAATGACATAGCTGTTATGGACATGGGAGTGAATGACTTGAGGCACACTTCCTTGGGCCATATGAAGAGGGACATGATGGAGCTCTTGGAGTTTGCATCTGAAATTGGTATGAAACTAGCCTTGACCATCATCCTACCATCACAATGAATGATGTCACAATACATACTGTTTAGTTATTGATGCCATTCTAAGGGGGGGGGCTCAGTTTATCAGTCTGGGATGAGATGACTGAAAGTCTTACCTGCTTTGCTTGGCGTTGGGGTATAAAATATTTGTGCCTGTTTTCCATACTTACTATATGGGAATTTACCTGAAATATAACATATTTTCTTTACTGTTTGTCAAAATGAATAATGGCGAATGTACTCATAGATTCATATGCCCCCAAAGCTGAAATCTTATGTCATAACTACAAAATGATTTTCACACTGCAATCATGATATGGGTCTTTATGTTCTGAGAATGTAAACAAAAACAAAACAGAAAAAAAAAACATGCACAGTGGCATGCATCCTGACATTTTAGTAAAACAAATACTGTCTAAATTGTGTTGCAAAAGCTGTAAATAAAGCTTTTTAAATATAATATAAACTAGAAGAAGCAACAAAGATTTTATAAATGTACATCTTTACTTGACAATGTCATGAAAACAAACCAACAAACCTGTATTGCTACAGTTGTGGATTGTTCAACAAAATGTTGAATTTCAGTAAGACATGCTCCACTTTGGTCATGTGAAACAGTGATGGCCTATCTTCTAATCCCATCAGTAGCCCTGCTCTGTTTTTCTGAATTAATTTTTAAATGAATATTGTTATTAACTATAGAATCCTAGTAATGTGAGAAGGATGTGCAGCTTACAACATAGTGAGTCACATTTGCACTGCTTTATTTACTTTGCACATAAAAGGACAGTTTAAAGTAAAGATATTTTCTTTTCCTGAATTCCACTAAAAAATGCTACATAAGAAAATGAAATGGTACTTAAGGGTCTGAAACCATGGTCTTGTTCAGATGTGAGAGTTATAATGATGGAAGCATACTATAGCAGAATCTGCAAACATTTGCAGCAAATTAAAATCCTCTTAATTTTTAGAAATGAAGTCACACTTCTGTGAGAGAGCCTGAGGTCGTGCTACAGTGTGCAGACTCAGGTTCATGAAGCTCTCATATTACACTCTGCATCAAAGTACAGCCTACATGCTGAAGGTCAGAACGTCATGCTGCGAATCCGAGGGCCTCGCTGGAAACCTTGGCCTGAAAAGCAGTTGCACATCATTATTACTGAAATCACTGGATGGCAACAATCCAAAATTGCCTAATATGAATCTGTCCTGCATGCTGAGATAGGGCAACTAAACCTTGTTCATCCGTATTTGGATCTCTCTTACCTCTCAAGTAGTGGGAAATCTGAACACTACTACCCTCTGTCTTGCAGCCTCTGGTAATTATATTTAAGTTCATGATGTCCTTGTCCCTTGGAGAGTACAAGTAGAAACAAATGCTTGTGTCACTGTGCGATTGATTCAGAAATTGAAATCTCCCATGAGGAATTGTGACACACTGCTACTACAAAATGCTCAGCATGTTCTCTTTGATTTGAGTCTTTCAACATCTGAACAATAAGCAAATCTTTTTCATATTCTGTAACCTTCCTTTGACAACGCTATCAGAAAAGTTCAGTAAGAGCAGCTTATAAAACAACTCCTGCTAGCCTTCTTAAATATGCAGAGAGCTGGTCTATTTTTTACCTCAGGGTATTAGATTCTTTTTCTCATCCCAGTTTGACAACCAAAGGCCTTTTTAAAAATGGCTAGGGCTCTGAACAAAGCCTGTTGTTGCAGGTAATTGTTGAAATATCAAGGGTATAGAGTCCTCCATTACTTAAAGCTTTCATTTGTGGCGTTCACAGTTTTGAGGGATGTTTATGGCCAACAATCCTTTCTTTAACAGCTCTATCCTTCAAGCGATGCCTGATTCCACTGAGACTGACCGCTTCAGTGACTGATAAAATGTCAAGGTGCTATTATTTTGGAGAGAGTGCATGGAGCATTCAGATCTGTTGTAGCTTCTTTATTTGATTTTTAAATCTTTCACTTTTAACTACTTTGCTGCTGAAGAATGACATAAGCGCCCCTCAGGAGCTCAGAGTGGTAACACATCTGTTTTTGTGCCAGAGGATCTTCTGTACCCCTACCACCTCTACAACATTACTGATTTCAGTTATTACTGTAATGCATACATGTCACTGAACAGGCGTAGAAGACAATGTGCCTTTATGCGTCACGTGAATAGTTTGAAAAGGCTTGCTTACATTAGAGACAGAATGTTTGCCTTCAGAGCAGTATAACACAAAAGATAGCTTTTACTTCATTTGCCAGGACGAGCTTTCAAATTGTAATGAGGGATATAGTAAATGTAAAATTCACCTTCATGAATAACTTTCTCAATGACCCACTTTGTTACTTCATGCTGAGTTTCCTAAGGGAAATGATAGCTTTCCAGGCACAGCTGGGTGGAAAATTTTATAAAATGTGATTCTTTAAAAAAAATGGGTGACAGTAATGTGATATTTAAGCAAAGTTGCAATCCTTTCCAGCAAATGTGAGCAAGGCTTCCTGAAAAAGATACAATCCACCTGCTAAAAATAATCTGAACTCAACACTCTGCAAATCTGACAAACTTCACAAATCGTATTATGAGGTGAACCTTGCCAGCTTCAGACATCACTTACTGCACTCATAGTTCTTTACAATATGGCCAGAACATACTTTATAGAAAGAAAATATCCATTTCAAGGGTGCAACTGCCACAAAAGCATAACAAGCATTCTTTAGGTTTATTGTTTTGAAGAAATGAATGTCCTGTAATCTTGGCGCTGACAAAACCTGGTAATTTTTCTCACACTGTCTCATAGACTCTTGCATGTTTTTCAAATTGTCCCAACATTCAAAGGAATAAAATGAAAATTAATTTATTCTCTACATACCTTTGCAAGATCATGTCCATTCGTGTTACAGAATAGACATGTATCTTAGTTGTAACAGATAAATATTGTCTAAAACAGACTCTTACATGCATTTTTCTAAGTGTACTGTAATAGGTTATGCAAACTGTAACAAATGTAAACAAGCTTGAAAGTCTACAGTTTCACCTCAAACTGCTGTTATACACTCTATGCATAAGGCATTATTATTATTACTCAATTACAATCATGTAATGATGTGGGAAGTGATTATTAACATATATCTGATAATTTGATTTGGCATTTTTACACCAAAATCCAATTTTTTTAACAAAAACAATCCTCTCCAAAATCCACAAATGTGGCGAGCCTCCTCAAGTAAAAATAGTATTGGGTATTTTTACTTACTGTGGGGGCATTATTTAGCTATGAGTGCATGGCTGAGGTGACCCTATCAATGATAAAACAAAGACTACCTACAACCCTTCTGTGGTCTGTTACTATTAAGCAGTGGTATTCTTGCATTTTTAAAAGGACATTACTATGTAATATGGCCCCATTACCATTTAATTTCTCTGCACCAATTTAATTCAAGTTGTGAAATCTTAACAGATTCACTGCACATTTGCAGAAAGAGGCACACAGCTGTATATTTGCAGTACATTGATCTAATTTGCCTGCGCTAATATGCAATCAGAGAAGAACAATGGGAGACATTTTTAACATGCAGTATAATGCATTTTGTTAAATTTTAAAGCAAGTACAAAAGTGATAATTTTTAAAAATATGATTTTGGTTCCGTATCTGAGCAGAAATGATATTTCTGGTAAATTATGTATTTATTTACTTACTGGCATTTTTTAATGGGAAAGTCCGTCTGGGTAAAAAATACACATACAGTTTGACAGTGGATAACATAGGTTAGAATAAAGCATGAGGAGACATAAGTGATGTAAAAATAAAAAGAAAGAAAACAAATGATTTAAGTATGACAATCAGTATATATAAAAGTATAGTCTACTATGTTAGGAAATAAAACTAAAAAGATGCAAGTCCACCCTAAAAGTGGGGAGAGGGCAGATGTTGAAGGCCTAGATAGATACTATGATGAGAGGTTAGGTTAGTAAGAATGTTAATACAGATCATACTAGCACTAGAAGGGCTAGCAGACGTAAGCTGTAAAATTTGTCGTAGTTACAACAATCTATTTTTCAATGTGAGTACTGAACTTGTCACTTATATATAACAAATTTTGCCTCCCACATGAAGTACAAGTGTTTTAGAGGGAAGCAGAATCTCTCCATTATATATTAAAATTTGGTGAATTATTTATAATCAGTGCCTGACACAAACCAGTAAATGTAAGTCCACAGTTGTAGAAGTAACAATAACAAACATACCAGATAAAATTACATCACTGAAAACATTACCCAGGTCAATGAGTTAACATTGTCTGCTACTATCTACATGGTAAATAAAAACAAATGAACCTCACATGTGTCAGCCTTTACTAGAGCTATACCATAACGTTCATAAACTATACTAATTGCAGAGTTGCAGCAAATAGTTTGGATCCCAGTGTATTATGACAGAGACCCAAGTTCAGCCGTTCAGCTTTCTCACCGCTATAAAAGACAGGCTCCATCTTGTGAAACGACGAGGACTACAATGAATCAAAAATATGGCTCATATCAGAAGAGACAAAGCCTGAACCGCATGGAAAATAAAAAAAAATCCAAATAATCTTTCAGTTGCCCAATATCATTTCCTTATGATAATGCACTTATCTGGCTGTGCAACTAGTGTCTGTGAATAGACAGCATCCTGCACATTGCAAAGAACTGCTTATGACCCCCAAGTGTAATTTACAAATTGCCTGTCAATTCCATCTATTAGATTTATTGTTTGTACTGGATGATATTATCATAAACAGTTCTCTACTCTAATGCATTGTAGATGTCTTGCTTTACTATTAAATGTAATGGTTAGCCACATGGTCCAAGTTGTGTGTGCACACTCTCACACACAGATACAACTATTTTGCAGATAAGACTCAAATTTTGAGTTATTTTCTTCAATTAGTACAAACAAGCTTTCATTTCTCATTTCTTATTTTATATAATTTGTGTCCCTTTCTTATGCAACTGATCATTAATCTCTGTCCCATTTGGATCTCCATAGAACCAGGAAAGGGTACTTGTACTGATCTGGGAAAAAATTTACTTTACTCAAGTAGATGGAATTTGAAAGGGGGGAGTTGTCCTAGAAAAGGGGACAAAACATACGGTGGTACATTATACTCATCACTCCATGCCTCTGTGTGTGACCACTATGTGTCTGCTCAGTTCCCTCCGCTGCTATCATACACATACACATCTGCAGAAGTCTCATTGTCTAATTTGCAATATGAGATACTCCAGCTGTAAGAAACACACACAGTCCTTGTCTTGCAAAGGATTGCCAGCACCCTCTGGCTGGCTAACTACTATCCAAAACACTGAATGATCTTGAGATTCCAGCAGTACAAATGGACATCATGCCACTATACCACCAGAGCTGTTTAGCCTTTCATTACTTCTTACTGAGCTACAGTATGTGAACCAAAGGCCAAGGTCACTTGTGTGGCCCTACCTCATTTGATTTCACTCAAAAAACAATATTTGTATTAAAAATTTTATGATTTCTTACTCATTTTCATGCACAAAACCCTTTAGTATCCTTTTGTAAACAATAAAACATCTGCTCTCTAATGACTAATATGCTCAGCAGTGCAGTGTGCTGTCAACAGAACCTTTACTTCCAATATTTCACTGCATTTTGTCTTTTCTGAATTAAATAAGTATGCAATTAAGTGAGTTGTTGTGTCTTTCAGTTTTTCCCGATTAGGGGTCGCCACAGCAGAACTCCGGTCCGCTAATGATTGGCAGTAGATTTGTACATGCCAAGTTGCCAGCTCTGATGCACAACCTTCAATGAAGGTATGCCCATTCATGCATATCTCCACACAGAAGATGCTCTAGCAGAGAATCGAATGGGACAACATCGTACTGTGAGGCGACAATGCTACCGCAGCACCACCACCGCAGTGCAATTGCATAAGTAAATAAACAGATAAGCAAACCCATTTTCATCTGCAGTAGTATGTTAATTAGAAATGTTTTGTTTTTTCTGTCTGGTGACTTCATATAAGGAAAGTACATGGTAAAAAGCTGCAGTATCTTTATTAAAAAAAGCACAGAAGAAGTTAACAGTCTGGAAGGACCTTGGAGTAAAGATTTTGCATCTCTGGGCTAAAAGGAGCCAGTTAAAGTGGTTTGAAGGATGCTTTCTGGTTAAATGTCACTGGAGGCTTATCAGGCACTGCCTGGTAGGAGAAAGCTCTGGGACAGAACCTGGAATGTGGAGAGATTATTTATCTTATGTTGTCTGGGAATGACTGGATATTCTGCAAGATGAATTGAAGATTGTTGTTAGATATTGGGAAGTCTTCTCACTCAACCCTGCTACAATGAGCTTTATTGGAGCAAGTACTTTATAACATGGATTTATAGATGGATGGATGGTTGAAAGGATGGAAACAGAAGGCAATGTCTTACATGAGGTGGAAAAATGTGTGCAGGTCAGACAGCTTCATGGTTAAGTCACCTAACACCCGGGGCTTTGCCCCTGACTGGATCTCCACTCAAGCCAAAGTTAAAAAAAAAAAGAAAAAAAAAAAGGTCTTCACAAAGTAGTTAAAGGCCAAAAAGTTAATATCTTCTGTAATTATTACAACTATCGAAAGCTCTTTTGTTTGTTTGGTGACTCTGGCATCTGATCCAGGAATGATGGAGAAGGAGAGAGAACAGATGTGTGCACACCTGAGGCATACGGTCATGGTTCAATTTCCCTACTAGAGACTGGGAAAACAACCACAAGGTGCTGCCTGAGGGAGGGCAGGGTATCCTGTTGATTTTCAGTCTCTTGTGGAAGTGACGGGCAGTCCAGGGCTGATGCACATTGCCTGCCTCACTTTCATGGTGTTAAAGAATGCATGTATAAGTGCAAAAATATACAAAAAAAAAACACTCGCAGGAAGCAGTGTGATGTTGCCCCTGGGTGTTCAGTCTCCTCACTGGCCCTGGACATAGCTCAGGTTTCACCTGGGAGAAGCTAAGATGGGTCGAGTAGAACTGGTAGATGCAGAGAGGAATAGGCGATAGCAGATTGTCACTGCAGGAAGCCACAAACAGAGTACTAAAAAAACTGTAACAAGCTCTTCAGTAAAGTTATACAGTTACTAAACTGAAATCCTAACTGGAAGCAGAAATGCAGTATCAGCATTCATTTATGAAGCCACGGTATCACCAGAGACTTCTTAAATGAATGCTGATACTGCACCAGCACCCTATTAATAACTGCGATCAAGCGCCCTAATAGCTTTTGTTGAGCACAGATGCGCCCTTTGTCCTGCACTAGTTATGCCTGTGCTGCTTGTCAAAGAGAATCAGCGTTGCATTCATAAGGTAGGGAAATGGGTGATCTAAGTACAAGAAAGGGGTTTTCATCTTCCATCAGAATTTGTGTTTCTATGATTCTTCTCCCATTCATACTTATTTATTTAGAAAAAATGTGATTTTTACATTCTTTCATGAAAACAAAAGCTATTATTCCACTTGTGGACATTCTTTATGACAGAATAAAAAGTAAGCTGCTGGCAAAAATGTACAGAAAGATTTCAAATGGGGAATAAGTTTATTCTTGTAAAACTAGGTACAATAGAAAAATATAACAGACTATGAAAACAAATGACCTCACAGGACAAAAACATAAGAGTAATGATGGGATACAGTCCAGAGAGTCTGAGAACTAGGGAGCTTAAGAACCAAAATCTATGTCTTTTGGACTTTGGTATTTGTCGCTCGTCCTTCTCTAACATAGATGACAAACAGATGGGGTATTTCATTTAGATGCTTTAATACATAGAAACACATCAGGATGGATATCACCATCATAAAATACAAATGAACTGGTAGCAGACAGATCTTACAGACATACATGCTTACATCTCAACAATTTACTATAAAATGGCAGTCAGGTTCGCATGTGCTCAGTATTTATACACTTGTGCAAGCCCTTGGATAGCTTCTTAAAGGTACATACTCACACATTGGTCTACATCCTCCCTCTTAAAAAGATTACCCTTGGTAAAACAATATTAAAGTTAGACATGCATTACTATAGACATTAGAAGCAAAACACAATATTCATGTCTAAGTTGCCATGTACCTGTTACATGGTTTAGAGATGCGACCATAACTCATAACATAGCAATCTGAAATGAATTTAGCAACAGGGACAGTCTTTGGTGAACAACTCGTATCAGAAACTTCTGGATTTTTCACAGGAGTGGGAATGTCCTCTGGAACTTCCTCTGGAATTGGAACACAGGACAACTCACTCTGAGATAAAGAGTCTTTCTCACTGGCTATATGCTGTGGTATAGGCTCAGCCACCAGTATTAAATGCTTCCAATTCCACATAAAGTCTGCCCCTTGTGATTCCATAATGTATGATCTCGGCTCTGGGCAAATATTCTTCATAACTCCAATCCGATCATAACCTCTAGACATTTGCATCCTTACCACTTCTCCTTCTTGAAACGGATTAAGCAGTTTGCTGGTTTTATCATAGTAAGACTTCTAGATTAGGCATTTCATCAACAGAATGATTTTCATTGACCTGTTGTTCTTAACACATGGAACTAACAATTGACTACTGATTGGTAATGTGGTTCTGGTTTGTCTCGACAGAAGTCTCTGGGCAGGTGAACCAAGATGTTTATTATGAGGAACATTTCTGAGGTTCAAGAGATTCAAGAAGACATCACTATTGTTTTGTTTTGACTTCTCTAATAATTGTTTTGCACTTTGAACTGCCTGTTCTGCTAACCCATTTGACTGTGGGTACTCAGGGCTAGTCGTGACATGAGTAAAGTCCCATTCTTCAGCAAATCTTTTGAACTGTTGGCTTGTAAACTCCATGGCATTGTCAGAAATAACTTTGTGTGGACTTCCATGTACTGGAAAATGATGCTTCATTTTAGTAATGACAGTGCTGGATGCTAGATTATGAAGTAGGTCAGTCTTGAACCAACTGGAGTAAGAGTCTACTAGCACCAAATAATGTTGACCATTCCACTCGAAAATGTCAGTGGCTGCTGTTGACCAAGGTAGTTCTGGAATCTGGTTTAGCTGAAGTGGCTCCTTCTGTTGATATGGCTTTGTACTATTACACATGGAACAAGATGAAAGTGCTGTCTTAATGTCTAGTGACATAGAAGGCCAAACTACTAGTCCTCTCACCCTTCTTTTGGTAGAGTCAGTTCCTGGGTGAACACAATGCAAGATAGTAATATACTTTGGTTGCAAGGACTTGGGAACAATTACTTTTGGGCCTTTCATAATAATATCATTGTCAGACAAAATGTCATCTCTGTATGGAAAATAAGGTTGCACTTCTTTAGGTAACCTAGATTGCTTTGATGGCCATCTTTGACTTATAAATTGGTTGAGCCTATGTAAAAATGGATTTGTGGCTGTGTGATTTCTTAGCTCATCAAGATGTGTGGAAGAAAAAATTCTCACTTCCATGACTTCAAAATCAAGATTCTCATTCTCATGCTGTTCTGTGGTGCTTCTGGGTAATCTAGACAATGTATCAACAAGATAAAGAAGTTTGCCTTTCTTGTAGACAAGATTGAAATTATACTTTTGCAATCTCAGCATCATGCGTTGCAGTCTGGCTGGAGCTGAATGCATTGGCTTTCTCAAGATAGTGTCTGGAGGTTGGTGGTCTGTTTCAATCTGGATAGGTCTACCATAAACATAATCATGGAACTTTGAACTTGCAAACACAATTGCCAAAAGCTCTTTCTCAATCTGGGCATACTGCATCTCAGTTTTGGTAAGAGTTTCTGATGCATAGGCAACAGGTCGATCCTCTTGTAGAATGACTGCACAAAGACCAAATTTTGAGGCATTACAGGAAAGTGTACCTGGTTTGTGAACATCATAGTATCTGAGAGTTGGTGGACTAGCAATTCTCTGTTAAAGGACATCAAATGCTCTTTGGTGTTGCTCTAACCAAGACCAGGATACACCTTTATATGTCTGCTCCCTGAGTGGTGCTGAAAGTTGGCTTAAGTCTGGAATATACTTGCTTAGATAGTTAATCATGCCAAGAAAATGTTGCAGGACTTGAACATTGTCTGGAGCTGGCATCTCAAGAATGGCTGTTTGCTTTGAAGGGTCTGGTCATAGGCCTGAAATAGTAAATAAATGACCAACATAAGCAACCTCTTGTAGCCTGAATTTGCATTGCTGTGGATTGAGCTGAAGGTTCACTTGACGTGCTCTTTCCAGAACTTTTCTGAGGTTTCTGTCATGCTCTGCTTCACCATTACCTCCTACTAGTATGTCATCTACTATAACAGCACAAGGATACCCAGAAAAAAACTTGCTCCATTGCACATTGAAAGACTTCACTTGCAGAATTTATTCCAAATGGCATTCTCAAAAATCTGTACCTGCCTAATGGAGTACTGAAAGTAGTGAGCAATGAGGATTTTTTTGTCAAGCTGAATTTGCCAAAATGAACTCTTTGCATCTAAGACAGAAAAAGTAATGGCATTTGGTATCAAGGCTGCAACGTATTTGATTGTGCACATTGGATGATGAGGTCTTTTTAGTGCTTTGTTCAAATCTCTGGGGTCAATTCATATTCTGATGTTATCTGAGCTTTTCTTATGAGCTATCATTATGGAAGATACCCATTCAGTTGGTTCTGCAACTGGAAAAATCACATCTTGTCACACCATTTTATCTAAATCAGCTTTGACTCTTTCCTGCATGATTATTGGAACTTTTTGAGCTGGCTTGATAACTGGACTGATCTTTGGGTCTAACTTTATGGAGTACACAACTGGAAGCTTCCCTAATTTGTCTTCAAAAAGATCAGCATAGGTAGAAAAAATGTAGTAGTCTTTTAAGCTAATATGGTGGACTTCCTTATTAAATGAAAGCAGTTCCATTTTCAAACTGTTTCTGAGCCCTAATAATGATTGGACATGCCTCTTGCCCACATAACATAATAAGTCGTAACATCTTCCAGCAGAGTAACATGAACGCACTACTGAGCCTTCAGTCTGAATCTCTTCACCTCCATAAGCAACAAGCTTTGCATACCTTGCCAAATCAAGCCTTTCACCATTACACACTCTAGAAAATGTTTCTGCTGACATAGCGTTACACTTGGAACCTGTATCAACTTTGAGTTCTGTAGGTTTTCCATTTATCCGAACAGTACACAATGCTTCATTCTTTGCCCTTACATCTACTGCACTGACTGTTTCATGAAGCACTGACACACCATCAACATAAAGAGTAGGGATGCACCTTTCTACTTGATCAACTCATTTATTAAAATGTTTCCTTTTAACAAAAGAATGCAGCCCTTTTAATTTACAAAATATTTTGAAATTATTCCATTTATTGCATTTGTAGCATTGCTGACCAAAAGCTAAACCTTTCTCCCCTTTAGACTCATGACTTCCACCAAACTTATGACAGTTGTCAATGAAACTAGGTTGGGGCCATACCTCTCAGCTCTCCAGATTTTCACAAAATGTCTAGATTTTTTGCTTTATGTCTTTTGTCTGTTCCTCATAAAATATTGTTTTTCGGGCAAATCCCTGGCTAAATATTGAATATTGAATTCAGAAAATAATCACAGACATTTGAGTTTCCATCTGAAAATTCATGCTAATGCAAAACCTTTTACTCTATCAACTTTTTAAGTTTGTAAGAGCAATATATAAAAATTGTCCTCATTTTTAGGCTTTTGTCCTCCCATTTTTATGGCTTTGCCCAGATTTCTTGCTCTAAGAGGTTGAGAGGTATGGTTGGGGCCCATGCTTTGAATTTGCTGACTCAGTCTTGTGCTTCACTGAGACTGTGCGAATGCTGGAATTTGCTAGAAAGTTCTGGGGTTTAACAGTGAGTGTTGCAGGGGCTACAGTGGCTGTCATGTACTTGGGCCTGTCTCTTTTAACCATGTGCTGCATACTATCAACATGAATTTTATCACTGTGCCTTCCAGAGCTATTCTCATTTGTAAACATATTTTTGTGGTTTTCTGTGAGCTCATATATCTGACAAATCTCAATGGCATTATTCAAAGTTAAATCACTGTCACAAAGCAAAATCTTTCTCACAGCATCATCCTTTATACCACACACGTCTGTCTTTTATCAGCTCATCCCTTAAATCATCAACTCTGCATGTTTTAGCCTTATTTCTCATGTCAGTTATATATGCTGCAAAAGTTTCACCAGACTTTTGATCCATTGTATAAAATAAGTGCCTTTCTATTGTAACATTTGTCTGGGGGTTACACATTTCTCTGAATTTATGTTTTAAGCACTCAGGGTCCTCCCTTGACTCAGCTGGTACAACAATATGATGGCTCCCTCTCTTCTGCTTAGATAGCAGGTGCATACACAAATGAATGTGCCCTTTCAATGGCTTCTGATCCAGCTAAATTAAGCAGAATAAATGCCTTTGTATGGTCATCTTTATCAGAAAATCCAGCCTGCATGAAAATGTCATACTCTTGCTTAAACAAGTTCTCAGCAAATATTACTGTCAAAGGCAAGTGCACTGTGTTTTCAAAATCCATCTGCCATGCTCACAAAGTATGCACAAACACACTGAAAATATGGCCCTTGTAATTATGCATGAACAAACTGCTCTGTGGGTTTGTAATAACATTCAAAGGCACATAATGCTCTGAAATGGATGAATTTTGTGAAATAATTTTACTGCAATACTGTAGAAATATGTGAACACTTTATACACTTCTGATAACTCGAATATCTTTGATTAATGTAAAAAATATGTGCTTAATGAAATGCAGTTGTTTCCTCTTATTTTATTTGTTTTATGCAATTCGGACTTTATTTCAAACATTTTCTGTTGTAATTCGAATATTTTTATCAATATTGGACATATCGGTTTATACAAATATCATTTAAAGCATTCTGTATGCCTTGTTTAATATTTTGTGAATAAGAACTAGTAGTGAGCATATTTTAACATCTGAAATTCATTTCTGACTTGTTTTTCGAAGTATACATGCAGTACGGACAATTCACTCTTCTGTATTCCTCCTGTTTCAACCAAGTGCCTCTTGAACTCAAACTGAAAAAATTGGATTCCATCCTGGCTCCCATGTCCTTTTAGACATGCTGCATCTGACATCATGTCACTCATCTTTCTCTAACATAGATAACAAACAGGTAGGGTCTTTTGTTTAGATACTTTAATACATAGAAACACATCAGGATGGATAGCAGCATCATAAAATATAAACAAACTAGTTAACAGACAGACCTTACAGACACACCTCAACAGCTTACTACAAAGTGGCAGTCAGGCCGCATGTGCTCAGTATTTATACACTTGTGCAAGCCCTTGGTTAGCTTCTCAAAGATACATACCCACACATTGATCTACAGTATTAAAATCAGAGTTGCAGCTAGTAATGGAATTTGTTAAATTGCACAGGTGCATTGTAACTGATATTCTTTATATGAAACAACAATGTAATTTTTTGTAAGTCATTGCCTCTTTTTTTCATGCCCCTATAAAATGATGGGGCTGTTTTAGGGTTTCTCTGTAGCTAGGCAAAGCATTCTTTGCTTCTGCAATTGATACGCTGACATGACATGCCCTGGTATGCCTATGACTTAACTATTACAGTGTCAAAGCTGTGAAGAAATTATATCTGTAGATTGGATGTAGGAATATATATGTATATAGGAAAAATAATTGTGCATAACTTGCATACTGGCTTAGTGTTATCCTAGACAATAATGGTGGAATCATAACATCAATATGCTTTATAATAAAAGGGAGAGAATCTTGACCAAAATTAAGTCCCAGAATGATAGCGCTCTCATCAAAGAAATAAACAAACAACTTAGGAGCTTAATAAAATCTACCAAAGCCAGGTCTGAGGTTGAAATATCCATCCAATCCAAAGACAATCACAAGGCTTCTTTTCAGTTATGTTCATAATCTCAGAACCACAACACAACAGTTGTGAAGGATGTTATCTGCACTGAGGCCAAAGATCAAGTGGAACTACTGGCCAATAAATTCAGCTCAAACTTTACCCCTTTCTCTCCTCTATCTATCCCACAAGATATATCAGAAACCAACTTGTTTCTAGCTATCACATAAGACCAAGTCCTGAAAGTACTATCAAAAGTAGAAATACTGCATCAGAGAGTCCTGACAATATCCCTGGATGCATTTTGAATACTATGAAGCACAATTTAGAACCTCCCCCCCCAACAACACTGCTAAACTTCAACCTCCATACAGAGTTTGTTCAAAGTGAATGGAGAACAGCTACAGTCATTCCCCTGCATAAGGGAGGACCTTCCACAGACTCACTTTAAGTACAGACCCATAAGTATGACCTGCCTCATATGCAAAGCCATGGAAAGACTTATCGTGGGACTAATCAAATGCTGGACCTGTCTCAGACAGGATTCATCAAGTACGCGTCATGCATACTCAACCTGAAGGACTTTTTTGAAAAGGTCACCAAAGCAATGGATGAAGGAAAATGGTGCACACCACATACCCTGACCTGCTCCAAGCCTTTGATACAATTCCTCACTCAGGCATTGTAGAAAATCTGAATAAACTGGGAATAAACCCCGATATCATCTGTTGGATTGTCAAGTGGCCCATAGATAGCTTCCCCTCTTTTGATCTCCTGCATTCTATCTCCACAAAGAGACCATTCACCAGTGGAGTCCTCCAGAGTTTGGTGCTAGGACCTCTCCAGTTTGGCAGTTACTTCTCTGAAGTAAAACACCAAAGGACTCTGGCTGACTAAGTTTGTGGATGACTGCAAGCTGGAAGCAGTCACTGAATCCCCAAATGAATTAGCCATTCTGCAGGAAGGCTTGTCCCAAACAAATAACTGGTGCCAGACTCATGGACTGAAACTAAATGCCAAAGGATGCATTATTGTAACATCTAGCAAATCATCCTGGGAACTACTACAACTGAAAATATACCCCTAAGAAATGACCCAGTTGTTTGGGATTTGTGAACTTACACTGAGAGTTACCTAACCTTTGTCCAACATGTGTCTACTGTCATAAGAAAGTCCTTCTATATTGCACTGCTAATAAAAAAGGTATTTCATCTAGATCTAGAAATGTCATCACTCCCCATTACTCAGCCCTCATCAGGCCAATCATTTAGTATAATGCCCATGTTGCCATGTATCTGTCCAGACATATGCAACAACTAGAATGGCCACAGAGATATCTTACTAAAAGGATACAAGACATAAATAACATGCCTTACATGGACTACCTCAAAGGCCTGTCACTATATTTAGAATCCTACAGACTGCTAAGAGGTGATCTGTGTCTGGCATGCAAGCCATCCTCTTACCTAATTCTGATGGACCGACTGCACATCAACAAGTCAAATGGCATCAAAAATACTTGGTGCAAGGATCTAAACCTCTTCTGTAATATCAGCAGAATGATTTGGAGGGAATGTATATCTGGTGGAGGATCCCACTGCTCTGGAACAGACACCCTATCAAGGAAAAAGAAAGTCCACCCCTGTCCATATTCAAGCACAACTTGGATGTATGGATGGGTAATAGAATATTTACCACTGGACTGCCTCTGTACAATAGTACCAAGTCAGCTCCTAAATGCTTTAGCCCATGCATGGGTGTGATCCCAGTTATTCTCACTAGGGGTAATATAATTACTGACCATGGGATGGATAAAGACAATCTTACACCAAATGGGATAGGGTAATTCAAACACCAAAAGGAAAATGGCTAGGCTAACCTAGTACTTACTAATGAACCTGTAGATAGCCTAGCAGTGCAGTGGTGCAGTGGTTAATGCTGCTGCCTCACAGCAAGAGGTTCTCTGGTTTGATTCTTGGCTGGAGTGCTTTCTGTGATGAGTCTATATGTCCTCCCTGTGTTTGCGTGGGTTTCCTCCCACATTCCAAAGACATGCATATGGAATGTTTCTCCCGGGACCTCTGCTGAAAATAGGCTATGTCCTAGTCAGACTTTCCTGGTCAACAAATAAATACTTACCTATAAACCTTTTATCTCATACCTCCTGAGATTGATCCTTACCTCTGGGAACTGTCTGTGAGGAGCTCTCATTGTTCTCTTTGTGCTTCCATTACTTTTTTCTAGGTACTCCACTTTCTTCCAACTTTCTCAAAAAACATACTGGTTGACTGACTATACTAATATATGTTGCATGGGTCAAAGTACCTGTTAACTTACCTGGTTAACATAAAAACAAAGTTTAAACATTTTAATTTTGTTTACTAAATGATTAACATGGCTCAATAAAATAAACAAAGCATTTTGATTTTTTTCTTATGATTCCCTGCAGACCACGGGACCTTGAACAAAGGTTCCTTTACTTGCCAATAATTGGACCATTTTGAGTCTGGCAATTCAGGTTAGGCTAGGATACTGTGGCCCATATATTTCTACTAAAAAAGCCATATTACCCCATCCAGTCCTCCTATGGTGAGAGTCAGGTGGTAGGGAGTCGGTCAGATTTTTAATCCTTCTGGCCAGCCTACCCCAAGCAGAACACACACATCCCCTTATTTGGCTTCTCTGTGTGCTGCCTTTTGAGTGGTGTAAGCCTTCACATGCAGCATTCCCTCAAACTGTGCAGCTAAAGACATAAAATATACAATTGTCATATAAGATGAAGCAGTCTGCTGAATTTAGATATTAAAGACAGGATTTAATAACATGGGCTTGTGTATAATAATGCTGCCGTCTTCACTTGTCATAAATGACATACACTACACTGAACATCAAGGGGAAGCATGATGATTTTCTTATATAAGTAAATATGCATAACAAGCCATGTAATTGTTTTAACTTGAATTGAAGTTTTTGTAACCCATCTTGACCATATATAATACTTATGCAGTTACCAAAGTAACTAATGTTTTATACATGACATCAAACTGACAAAGTTGTTCAAGAGAAACAATAGAAGCCTGAACTTTAAATGTCACAGAATGTAACAATCATATTCTGAACAAATAGTATTAAATTGACAATAGACACTCAGTTTAATAACATGGGCTTTTGTATAATAATACTGTTTTAACTTGTCATAAATGGCATACACTATAGTGAACATCAAGGGGGAGCATGAAGATTTTCTCATATAAGTCAATGTGCATAACAAGTTATATAATTGCTTTAACTTGAATTCTGGTCTTGTAACCCATCTTGACCATATATAATACTTAAGCTGTTACCAAGGTAACTAAAGTTTTATATATGACATCAAACTGACAAAGTTGTTCAAGGGAAACAATAGAAGCCTGAACTAGGAATGTCACAGAATGTAACAATCAAATTCTGAACAAATAGTATTAAATTGACAATAATCACTCAGTTTAACCTTTGCTGATTATACAAATAGAATGTTGCCATTTAAATCTAAAACTTTCAGTATATGCCATAAAATGACAATTTATGAATATGAAAAGGGAACTTGTAATTATTAATCACAATAAGTGAATTTGTTGTTTTTAACCTATAATTTCACTCATTTTATAATAAGAAATGCCAGATATGAAAATCCTTATGTGTAGGAAATGGGGGGCTGAGGGATGCACTGATAATTAAAATGCACTAACTTTCATCAATATTCACATAAAACAAACGTGATGCTTTAAGTAAGTTAGTAACAAACAAAGCGATTACTTAAATGCTGGCAAACAATGAAATATAACTTCTGATATATCCAGTAAAATACATTGTATTATAAACATTAGGTATAAATATTATTACCATCTATTTATATTAAGTAATACATCTTGAAAGACTTCATCAATAAGGATGAATATGTTAAACAACTGTGGGGTATAATCTTTTACTGAGGTTTTATATATGCTACATCCTACTTTATAATGATTGAATTGCTTGTCATCTATCTTTCATGTAAATATTAATTGCTTATACAATAGGTAGACATTTATATTATATTAGAATTCTGTCTAATCTACAATAGTACTATATCTGCTCAAAATAATATAAATATTGCTTATTCCTATTACAAATATTCTCCATATGATAATTTGCATCTACTTTATACTCCCAAAACACAAAAAAACAGAATCCGAATCGCATGATACATAAAGAGCAAACCACAGATACGTTGAACGTACTAAAGCGCGAAAATGTAAACCTCAAACCGTCATAGTTGGCCAACCCACCACCCGCAACACACTACCTATCCAAACACAATAAAAAAAACACATACATACATTAAAAGCACCACAGTCCTACTGCTAACCCTACACTAACCCCACATACACAACTGTCTATGCACTATCCTTAACCGCTCCCTAACCCTAAGGTCCATAACTGCCGCACACTTCCCCTACGGAGCTATAACCAAATAAATGAAATATTCCACACACACACACTTAAAACCCTACACTAAACCTTACATGCATTACCTACACAAAACCTTATATACACTACCTTCCTATGCAACCTTAACCCCTCCCCAACCCTAAGGTCCATAACTATCGCACACTTATCTTATGGAGCTATACCGCAAACGGGCCAACTATGCGATTTTGATATTTCCTCTTTCATGGTTTCGTTCATTCGATGTATTCGCGGTTCGCTCTTTACATGTCACACAATTTGGATTCGGGTTTTACTGCTTTCAAGAGCTTAAAGTAGACCCGATAATTCAATTTATGGAGCTCAGATGTTCTGGATTGTCAAGGTATGAGTGATAATATGATGGACTTAGGTTTATCCATCAGATTAGGAAGGATTTTCATTCCATGGCTAGTGCGGATCTTAGTTTTGTTAACATTAATTAATTTAAATTTTTTATTTCACAAAAACATTTTTAGTATGCCTGACCAAAACAATACTTTATTGAAAAACACTCAAAGTATGAAACTGATATTTTCCTTTAAAAGCTCAAACATATACTTTGTAGTTATCAAAGGAAAATGTTTAATAGTCACAATAAAACAAAAAATACATAGTCTAAATAAACTAAGATGGAGTTAACTTTATTATCTTTAAATACCAGTGGTGCTGCAGTAGCGTTGTCGCCTCACAGTAAGACGCTGTCCGGTTCGATTCTCAGCTAGAGCGTCTCCTGCATGGAAACATGTGTGAATGGGCATACCTTCATTGAAGGTTGTGTATCAGGGCTGGAAACTTGGCACGTAAAAATCAATTACCAATCATTAGCGTACCGGAGTTCCGCTGTGGCGACCCCTAACCGGGAAACGCCAAAAGACACAACAACCAATGGCTTAAACAATCCTAACAAGAGATCAGATCCACAGAAATATTTAAAACTGAACAAAGCACAAATATTCTTCCTTCAAGAAACTCATTTCAAAACAAATGACAATTACAAATGGAATCCTAAGAAATATATGATATTGGCGCAATCCACTTATAAGACAAATACAAAAGGGGTAACAATTTTATGGAAAATAAATGTGATTAACCCAGAAATCAGAGCTTTACCAGAAAGGCTCATCCAGACTCTGCTACACTTTGCTGTGAAGGAAAGGTTAGTTTGCTTTTATTTTTTGTATTTTTGTATTACTTTATTGCCTTTCTATATTTTGAATACTGTGGTTTGTTTTCTTTACCTTGTGTTTTACTTGCATTCTGCTTTAACAACATATTAAAACTTCAAAAGAGGCCACAGCTCTCTCTCTTCTGAGTCAGGCAGATTTTTTTCCAGCCCTCCCACCCAGTTACAGTTGTCTTGTTAAATACCACTGTCTTTCTAGTTGCCTGTCTCTTATGTTAATCTGACCATATATCTCATTTCCTCTCTACTTTCACTGGCTTGTGTGAGTAATCACAAAATCATCATTTTTGAAACCCCTCCCTTTCAACTATTTAAATTTATTGGCCATCATACTGTATTCCATAGTACCAGAATACAAAAGTGACCACCCCTTTCAATCCATCTTGCTGTTTTAAAAATAGTAACTCTCCACTAAACCTTAACTTTTTTAAACAGGTAAAACTTAAGTTACCTACTTTCACATCTAACTTCTCTAGTGCACACTGCAGTGTGCATTTTTTTTCATCTTATCTTTAAGCATCCCTGTAACTAGCACTTTCTCTAATACTTGCTGGAAAGCAGTAGGAAGCCTTAAACTGATACAATTACTCAACTCTCCTTGTTAATTAGGAGAAATTAATAGTAGGCACTAAACAGCCTATAATTGCAAAGTACCTTGCTAAGGTAAGGGAAAACAGCTCCTGTACTTTACAAAAAAAAAAAAAAAGCACCAAACCAGGCACGTCCAAGGGTCAGCTTCCGGTGATTTCTCCTGTCCACCTGGTGAATCTGGGCATACTGGGGCAATGCAGCAATTGCCTCATGTACGCAGACAACCCTCTCCTCCTACCACCCAACACTACAACCTGTGAGAGATGCACTTACATAGCCAAAGATTGTGCTAGACAGTCAAGAGGAGAAGGTTAACACCCACACTTCACCTCAAGCAACACATAGCCCTTCTAAACCCACACCACCAACACCCACATATAGCAACACTAAATCCACAGATGCAGAGGCCCTTAACTGTAACCTGCCCAAGCAACAAGGACCTCTGAAGCTGAAACACAAACAAACACCAATCACAACCAAAGTGTCACATAGTTCGCAACACCAGTGTGCCACCCAGCAACAGCCCCTAAGGCAAGACAATGTACCTAACACTTTAGTCATAGGTGACTCTATAGTCTGGCACACTGATGTCCCTCTCACCAGGTTGAATAAGGAGAAAATTACAGTCAGCTGCCTGTCGGGTGCCAGGATCCGCCACATAACGCATGCACTCAAGTCACTTCACAACAAGTACAAATATGACTCTGTCATTGTCCATGTTGGAGTGAATGACTTGACATGTAAGTCTCTGGATTACATGAAAAGAGACATGGAAGAGCTCTTGGATCATGTGGCCCAGGCAGGTATGACCCTAGCCCTGAGTAGCATCCTGCCTTCACCCAGAATAATACCACAATATAAGGACAAAATGATTGACTTCAACAATTGGCTAAGCTTCTGGTGTCATTCAAAGGGGATCCAGTATCTGGCTGCCTGGGATGACATGATTGACAGACCACGATGCTTTGCCAGAGATGGTCTGCACCTGTCGCCCCTGGGATTCAGGTTACTGGCTAAGGCTCTTGCCACCCCTATAGTGCCTTTTTTAGGCAAAGGTCAAAGGACATAACCACGACCGTAACAGGTACAAGCATGCAAAATCTGAAGGTAATGCTACTCAATGCTAGAAGTCTAAACCTCAAAATGCACTCTTATGAGGCACTCCTAAAAATGGATAACATCGATATCTGTGTAGTAACTGAGACCTGGTTCAAGGCTCCAGAGAGCACTCCTGCAGTACCAGGCTACAACTCTTACCACACTTTTCAGCCACCAAACCAGGACCGAAACACTAAAGGTGGAGGAGTGTCAATATTCACCAAGGATATTCACACCACCAGGCTAGTTGCCCAACAAAATGCATCTGAAATTCTCCAGGTGCAATTAACACTAGGTAAGACTGCAATCCAAATTGTAGTTTGCTACAGATCCCCCACCATACCCCCTCACTTTAGATTCTCTAAACATACTGGAAAATATTAAGATAGAACCAAGCACCCTAATACTGGGTGATTTTAACTACCCTGCCATTAACTGAGAAAACTACTCATGTACCAACACCTTTGCCCAACGGTTCTTGGAATTCATAAATTCCAACTCCCTGGATCAACTAATCCATAGTCCCACTAGGGGCTCCAGTATCCTAGACCTGGTCATTACCAACATGGGAAATTGATGCTCCACACCTATGGTCACCCCCTCGTTAGTCAAGTCTGACCATAAGCTAATCACCCTTAACATCCACATCCCACCCCCACCCCCCAGTAAGGAAACCTCCATAAAAAACTTCTCCAAAGCCAACTTCATGCTACTCAAGTCAAAAGTGACAAACTTCATGACACCAATGCAGACGGGAACTGAAAATTCAACTGCTGAATCCTACACTAAGGCACTGTATGAGCACATCCACACATGCATGAATCGTGCCATCCCAAATAGAACCAAGATGCTCTCATCCAATAAAAGGAAGCCAATATGGTGGTCCCCTGCCATAAACAAACTTTACAACAAAAGGAAGAAACTGTTGCAGAAAAGAGGAAAATCCCAGGATGCAAAAAACTCCCTTACCAGCCTCAGTAAAAACCTGAGATCCCTCATAAAATCCTCCAAAGCTAGTTACGAAAATAAAATTGCCAAAGATTCCAAAGACAACCACAAGGCATTCTATAACTATGTCAAGAATCTAAATGGCAATGCTCAGATCTGCTCTGAGCTAAAACAGAATGGCATTAAATATACTGATCCCAAGGATATTGGCAATATCCTGGCAGATCGATTCAGTGCCTTCACCCCCCTCTCACCCCCAAATGGCCCATCTCAATACTGGAAGACTGCCAAATTCCGGTAATAACGGCCAAACAGGTAAAAAACGCACTCTCCAAAGCTAAGAATACAGCATTCATGGGACCAGATGACATCCCGGGCTGTGTACTACATGAACTACAATATGAACTCGCACCTCACCTAAGTGTCATGTTTAATTATAGCCTCACCTCAGGTTTCATGCCCACTGAGTGGCGCAGAGCTACAGTTATTCCACTCCACAAGGGGGGATCCACCTTGGATCCCAGAAACTACCGTCCCATCAGTCTGACAAGCCTTATCTGCAAGGCCATGGAGCGTATTATCATGGAACTTATAAACAAAGACATTGGCAACCTTCAAACACAGGACCCCACCCAGTTTGGGTTCATGAAGGGCCGATCTTGTCTCCTGAACCTGATTGACTTCTTCGAATCAGTCTCCAGAGCCATGGACAATGGAAAGGTGGTCCACACAGCCTATCTAGACCTTGCCAAGGCCTTTGACACCATCCCCCACTCTGGAATCATAGATAAACTTACTAAGCTGGGCATTAATCCCTACATCACCCAATGGGTTGCTAACTGGCTTACTGATAGAACCCACACTGTAAAAGTAGCTGACTCCAAATCCAGCTCCAGACAAGTGACAAGTGGAGTACCTTAGGGTTCAGTCCTGGGACCACTCTTGTTTGGCATTTACTTCTCTGCCATACAGGCCAACACTAAGGGACTCTGGTTAACAAAGTTCGCAGATGACTGCAAACTGGGAGCCATTATTGAATCCCCAAATGATGTGGATACTCTGCAAAAGGGCTTACAGAAACAGATGCTTGGTGCCAGAGCCATGGGCTCAAGCTCAATGCCAAGAAATGTATAGTTATCCCCTTTGGGAAAAAAACATGTATCTGTGAATTACCATATAGGTGGCAGTACACTAAACACTGAAAGTGTGATAAGAGACTTAGGGACACAGGTGGACAGTGGTTTCACCTTCGATAACCATATCACCACAACAGTCAGGAAATCCTTCTATGTGGCACACCTCATCACTAAGGGCTTTTCATCCAGAAAAAAAGGAGGTCATTGTCCCACTGTACTCATCCCTCATTAGACCCATTATAGAATACAACGCCCCACTTGGTATGTACCTCTCAAGACATCTGCAACAACTGGAAAGGCTGCAGAAATACCTCAGTAAAAGAATCACAGGCCTAAAGCAGATGGCCTACGCTGACCGCCTTAAAAAACTCCAGCTATACACTGTCGCATATCGTCTAGTCAAAGGTGATCTCTGCTTAACATACAAGGCCATGTCAAACCCAGAGCTGTTGGACATGCTACACTTAAAGAAATCCCAATCCCTCAGAGCCACACGCTCCAGGGATCTAAACCTTGTTATCACAATAAATAAAACATGTTGGAGGGATAGCTTCCTGACCCAGAGACTCCCCAGACTCTGGAATAGATTGCCCATACATGTCAAGCAGAGTGCCTCTTTGGCCCTCTTCAAAAGGAACCTTGACGATTGGATGGGAGAATGGAAATGTCACCCTGCTAGACAGGGGTCCAGGGAAGTAAACACTGTGGGAAGAAATAGCCAGGGAATTGTTATGGCTAGGCTTGTATAGGCCCTAGGGCTGATAGCCTAGTACCAACCTATGAACCTATAAGTATGAAGATAAATAAGGCTTCATGGCATTAGTAATAGTTAAATAAAATAACAGAATATGGACCCTAGGCAATCTATACTGGTTCCCATGCATTGGAACAGAAACTGGTAAAAAACACTTGGATTTCATTTCCAATAATTATAAAGGCAACTTAATATTATGAGAAGATTTTAACTGTATATTTGATATTTCTGAAACTGCAAATAAAAGACTGCTGCGTACATCTGCTGTATCAAATTTACAGAAGATAAATCTTTGTTGATTTCTCATCAAGATTACAGATTTGGGCCCCAAACTAGAATAGATAAAACATTTGCTGCCCATGACTTATACTCTAAAATCATTAATTTCTCAATCATTCCCTGCCCCTTTTCAGACCACAATTCATTGATACTAAAACTTCAAAATGGGTACAAACCATTAATATTTAACTCCAGAATTCCAGCATATATAACTAAAATGAGAGTTCAAACCCTGGTTATTATCTGAATTACAGTTCTTAGATAGTAATTACACCACAGAGAAAAACAAAATAATGATATGGGACTCATTAAAAGCTTACATATATGTTAAAGCCCTAACTTGGTATAAAAATTAGAGAATGGGATTCTGAATTATTACATCTACAATCCAAACTTTTGTCAGTAAAAGCTGAAAAAAATCAAAATCATTTGGAGATGAAAAAGAAAGGAGAAGTATTAAACAATAAATACAATGAAATTCTAACACATAAAACTAGTTTAGCTTTAGAAAAACAAAAAATTGTACCTTGGCCACTTCTCCCAAATATCTACATAATTTATCCACACGAATCAAAATACAATCAAAACCTAATGACATTAAAAGTATCTCCCATGAAAAGAAAGGGAAAATGTCTCAGATATAGGTGACATTCTTGTTGCCTATAGAAATCACTATGTGGAACATTTCCAAAAAGAAAATATACATATCGATCAATTAAATCTATATGAAAAATGTTTGAATATAAAAAAAAAATACCAGAAAAATGAAAACTACATCTGCAAGCACCCATATCCTACAAAAAAATACAGATACAATAAAAGAGGGCAAAAATAATAAAGCTCCAGGTATAGATGGCATAATTATGGAAATATATAAACTTCTTCCTTCAAAGATAATATCCCTCTTCCATAAAACTCTATTAGAAATTTATTCGCAAGCTTTAATACCACCTACTTGGAGATATTCCTTAATCACACCAATTCTAAAGGAAAAGAACTCCCCAAACCTCCGTACCTCATATAGACCTATATCATTAAATAATGACTATAACATTTTTATGACAATATTAACTAACAGAATGAAAATACTACTATCCAAACCAATAAATAATGATCAAACTGGATTTATAGATCATAGACACACGACAATATTAAGAGGATAATTTCTCTTATAGATTATGTTAATAAAGAAAATAAACACTCATAATTGGCTTAGATATAGAGAAAGCCTTTGACTCGCTAAATTGGGAGTATTTATTCAAAATCCTAATGCTATTTGAATTTTCTGCATCCTTTGTTCATCTCCTAAAGAATATATATATGAATAATTTAGCATATGTCAAGTTAGGTCCTTTTACCTCTGAATCTATACATATAACAAAAGGCACTAAACAAGGATATCCCATGTCACCGATTCTATTTGCTCTGGTTATTGAAATATTGGCAGATTCAATTTGTAACAATATAAAAATCAAAGATGTTTATGAACAATACAATTATAAAGTAATGCTATTTGCGGATGACATATTACTAACATTAACTAATACAAAAGAGACATTAGAAGAATTAGATATATTAAATGACAAATTTTACATGACTTCAGGACTCCATTTCAATAAATCAAAATCAAAATTTTTATTTTTAAATAAAAAAAAAAAGAACTGCAGACTAAGGGGGATCACATCATAGGGAAACAAGAATCTACCTTAAAATATCTAGGAACTGAGTTATGTAAGGATAATAATGAATTAGTCTAAAAAAACTACAATAATATCAATACAATTAAAATCTCTGTGGAAAAGTGGAACAAAATAATATTAACATTTGAAGATAGACTGCAATTAATAAAAATGGTTTTACTACCCAAGATCCTATATATATAGCTTTGGCAATACAACTGTTACCAGAAAGGAATATACAAAGAAATAAACTCATGCCTAATAACATTGTTATGGTTTCCCAAAAGAAGCAGAATAGCTTTAATACATCATATCAGACCGTGGAAACAGGAAGGATTAAACTTTACAGACATAGAAACATATATAAAAACATCAATATCTAAAACAGTCTCAGACTGGATAAGTCCAAATTACTCTGCAAATTGGAAAGAATTACTAACTGTAATATCAATAAATGAATTTGATTTACAAAAAAATTCAAATGACAGATAAAAACAATTTGCTATGGCACATATTATGAATTAGTATGTAATACAGCATAACTAAGCCCATTAAAACTCGTATGATTAATTATTACATTGACTCATTTAGAAAAATTATTAATGCAAATATAGATTTAAAAATCAGCGACAAGGAAGAAAACGGCAACAGTTGTACGAAGTATAACTCCAGACCACATAAAATATAAACCAAGAACTTTAATATTTGGTTTATTAAATACATCTCTCACCTTCCTCACATCACTGGTATATGATATAGAGACATTAACTACCTTCTTATTGACCACTACATCAGTTCTATTTAATACTTGATCTACCTTATTTGAAAAATATGGCCTCGCTCTTCCTTCCCTAAGCGTCTTTACATCTCCTAATGTACTAGTCACTTCATTCTTTTTATATCCCCTATCATACAAATTATTTTCAAGGGTTACCAGTCCTTCTATGAATGTGGGTTCCTGTTTGGTTAAACATGAGACCTCATTCCTTGTTCTTTCACTATATTCGTAAAAGTTTTCCGAGGATGCATACTTGTCGATTATAGCAACGTGTTACGGTAGCAGTCTTTTCTATAAACTTTGGTATCAAATATACCTTCATTTCCTTTTGTTACAAATATATCCAAAAAGGCAGCCCTTCAAGTGAGTGATTCATAGTAAATTTCAGGAAACTAGTAGTAGCTTCTATATCACTAGCACATTTTTTCAGTGCTGGAAGGGTACTACCCCACACAAGAAAAATATCGTCCACAAATCTATGATAAAATTGCACATGATTTTTATACATTTCTAGGGGAAACAACTGTTCCACTTCCCGTTGAGCCATTACTACATTGGCGTAGCTGTTGGCACAGCATGTTCCCATGGCTACACCTTCGCTTTGTAATTAGTAATTACTATCAAATACAAACATATTATTCTCCAAGACAACTTCCATGAACCTACATATCATATCTATAAGCTGTCCTTCATACTCACTGCTATGGTGAAGAAATCCATGTAAGTATTCAACACCTTCACAATTCGGTATTGATGTAAAGAGAGAGATGTTACATCAAGAGTGACCAAGTAGTGTCTCCCATTCATACTTGATGTTTAACTGTATGTATATAGGCTCTCTATGAATTGTTTAGAGTCTTTTAATACTACTTGAGATCTATCTAGATCTATCTAGGATCGTCCTTTCTACAAAAGTGGAAAATGGTTCAGTGATCCAACCTAGGCCTGCAACTATAGGTCTAAATGGTGGAAATTGAGGGTCCTTGTGGATCTTAGGTTGCCCTTGAAATGAAGGTATAACTGGGTATTCCACTGTTAGGAAATTAACCAGTTCCATTGAGATACCATAATTAATCATGAAATCATTAATAATAATTCTAATGACTCTATACATATCTTGAATATAGTCAATAGTAATAACCTTATAAACCTCATCAACAAGCATGTTATGTAATGAGCTGTAATAGTATTCCCTATCCATAATTACAGTCATACACCCTTTACCTGCAGATCTAACCACAATTTGTGTACTCTCTATCAGTTTTGATAAGGCCTTCTTCTCCTCCCAACTTAAATTCTTATATTTGTCATTCTTGGTATGTGTACTTAATGAATTGTACAATTCATCCTTGCACATCCTACCAAATACCTCCAAAATAGGGTGGTTAGGTGGCATATAGCTACTAGGTTTCCTAAAGGTTTCTGTTCCCTGTTTTATTTCATTAGAAAAATTCAGTTTTAACATAATATTTCTGAAAAACATCTTTAAATCAATTATGGTGTATGGAATGTTTGCTGCCTGGGCAGGAATAAATGATAAACCTTTTTGCAACACAAAAATTTTGTCTTTAGTTAACTGTTGTCGTGACATATTCCATACAAAATTTAAAAATCTGGTTTGATCTTTTAACACCATTTATAGTCACAAAGAACTTTTCACATAAAATATATAGAGAAATTATTAATTCCTGGGAACAGAAAGGATTTGTTTGTTGGATCCAATGTATCAAAGAACTAAAAGTTTTAGATATGCAAGTAATAAAAACAACATACAAAATTCCACAACAGGACTGGCTAACTTTACAGAGTATTCTGTCATATTCGCAAGATTTAAGTAGAATAATTAACGATTCTTCATTTAAAGAAAAACTTAATTTACGAAATGCATATATGAAATCAAATATAATGACTTTGACATGGGAAACAGTATTTCAAAATTTTACAAAATAATGATAAACTATAAAACAACACACAAAACCTCATATTGGGAATATATAACAACAAAAGGACATTCAATACAGTTAACTGAAGATATTAAAACAAATATCTTATTATCGATAAAATATACATCCTTTACACAATACTGGAACGTTTTTTAATTGGAAATGCTTGCACAGAGTATTCTTAACCCCAGACAGACTCAGTAAAATTAGTTCTTCCATAAAGGGAATATGTTGGAGATGTGAGTAAGTATACAATGCAGATTGAAACCAAATTTTCTTTGATTGTGTTAAACTTAAGCCATTTTGGAATTGTATTAATAACCTTCTACAAGCTTTATTTAATGAATAATTTTATTTAACTAAAGCTCTTGTATTATTAAATGTGAACGAAGGTCCTCATTTGAATAAGTCAAACATGCATCTAGTATGGAGTATATAAAGAAAATGTCCGTACGGAGTTAATGCTCTAGTGCAAACAGCAAAAATCAAGTAAACAAATACACAACAATAGAGCAAAGCAATGAAGGGGTCCAAAACACTGATGTAAAATCCCATAAGCCAAATAACTCCAAGTCCATAAAATGCAAAGTAATCCAACGCTGTCCAATGGTAAAAAAAGGAAGTTTTATTGCAATCTAAATAGGTTAGCGCTTTCGCTAAGTAGCTTCTTCAGACCTTAATGGGCTAAGTAGCTTCTTCAGACCTTAATTAAGGTCTGAAGAAGCTACTTAGCGAAAGCGCTAACCTATTTATATTGCAATAAAACTTCCTTTTTTACCATTGGACAGCGTTGGATTACTTTGCATTTTATGGACTTGGAGTTATTTGGCTTATGGGATTTTACATCAGTGTTTTGGACCCCTTCATTGCTTTGCTCTATTGTTGTGTATTTGTTTAGTATGGAGTATACTTGCAATTTCAAGGAAGTGTATGACAAGAAGATGGAATACAAACACAATAGCAACTTAGGAAGACTTCTACAGCCTACTGAAGACCACAGCATTACTGGAAATTAAAATTAAAGAACTAAGAATTTATCCAAAGCCATTTATCAACAACCCTTGGGGAAAAGTCTTATCACTATATCACTATACAATAATTGATCAGACACTCTGATAATGGATTGGAAATACTTATAAAGTAACTGTATACATTATGACCTGTTATAGTGTCAGGCTAATGTAAATAGTTTACATAGTTATTTAAGATGTTATGTATAAATACTATGGAATTCATTCAAATGTATTTGAAAAAGAAAAACTATTTTGAGAAAAAAAAACTGTGTGTAGGCCTGTACATAATAAGTGTAATGCCTTCTACTCCAGCTAGATGTCATTCAAATGACAAGCCACAGCTACTTCCCTCCCCCCAGGAGGGATGGGTGTGCCAACAGTGGTACTCGCACTCATAGCCGGCCTTAGGCATAGGCCAACTAGGCAGCTACCTATGGAGCCACTCTAGCAGGGCACTTTTCCAGTATTTATTTGTTTATTTTTTGTACTAAACAAATGGTTTCTTTAAAATATGTTGAATGAATACAGGAAAAACTGAAGAGCAAGACACTCTGTAATGAAAAGTGATAATAAAGTAATCTGGTTTGTGTAGGTATACCAGGAAGGGGGCACTGTGGAGCCCTTTTGCCTAGGGCATGACTTGACCAAAAGCTGTACCTAGGTCATATGCACCATATGCAAGCAAAGAGGCCAGCACCAAAGTGTTGTAGCATAAGATATTTTTTTAATAACATAGCATCATACCGGTTTCGGCACACTTGCCTTCTTCAGTGAATAAACATGCTATGATACAAAAGTATCATATATAGTAGTTAAAACACAACTTCCTGTTAAGTCATTTCCTCCAGTGTCATTGTAAAAAACATATAATGTTTATAGATGGTCATTTAACCCTGGTGAAAATAGACCTCCTAATTTAATAATCCAGTATTTTTCTTTAGTATTCAGAATGGAATGCCAACCTTGTTTATAAATTTTGTCTCCCTGGATCTTATCTATCACAGTAAAATGAAACTGGGCAGTATTGTGTATAGTAATGTGTCTGTATAGGGCATTAGTTAAACGTTTGTTGCGGATGTCACTATAATGTTCAGACATCCGAATACGTAGAGGTCGGGATGCTTGTCTAACATAAAATGCTGAGCAGGTGCAAGTGGCTATATGTACAACCCAGTCAGATCCACAGTTCTCAAAACATTGTATGTCATAAACGTGTCCAAAATTCTTGTAAATTGTTTGGATTTATATATATATATATATATATATATATATATATATATATATATATATGGCCACAAGGAAATGAGCACAAAAGTTTGTCCCGTGATGGTCAGTTGATGGCACATTAGCTGTCCACTAACCCACTTTTTGTAATGTGCAAAGTATGAGCCCAATGTTTTACCTCTACGGCATGAAAATTGACACCGATTCCCCAATGCCTGATTAAGCTCCTCATTGGCCATTAAGATATTCCAATGCTTAGACACACCTTCCCTAATGAGGTTGACATTACGTCCATAAGTCGTGATAAATCTGATCGGTTCAAGTTCACCCACATGAGTTCTATCCTTATATGTAAGTAAGTGAATCCTATCCTGATCAGACGTCCACCAGCTAGCAGATTGTATATCCTGTTGTCTGTAGCCCCTCACCTGAAACCTATGTATCATATCTTGCTGTGAAACTGCAAAATCTTCCTGATTGGAGCATATTCTTTTGATACGCAAAAACTGAGACTTATGTATGTTAAGTTTTTTTATCTAAGAACGGGACTTAAAGTTGCTGCGAACTTCGGTTTGTGGATTTGGGCAGGTTCTGTGTATATACATTGTGTTTGAATAACATTAGATATGTCGGACAATTAATGAATAATTATCTGTCTTACTTGTCCTCTTTGGTCGCTTTCCTTTGGAATTTTTTGGACGCTAATTTTGGAAATCATTTCCTTGGGATTTTGGATTGTAATATGTTTTCTTTTGAGATGTTACTTGCAAGTATATATATTAGACTGTAATAGTTATTAACAGGGTTCAGTTTATACATTTACAGAGGGATATATGTGTTTGCTCATGATTCATAATAATTTATGTCACAGGGTTTGATTTCTATTCCTTACCAGGATACATTTCTATGTTGGGCCATTGGCCTTTGTGTATATCTGATGTTTGGGATTATACTATTTAGGCCAACTAATGTTTGGTCCGAATATTAAGGATCTTTATTATTCTGGGCCTGGTTGGGACTATTCCCCACTACATCTATTTAACATTTCATCTTTGTGGGATTCTAGCTTGTAGACCATTGGTCTTAAGGCCTGCATATTAGGTATTATTTGGTGGTCTCTGCTACTTAGGTTTGTTTATTTGGTTAGTATTCTCTGACATTTTCAAGGATCACTGTAGTTTTAAGATTACCCTATTTTGAGTTAGTGTATTTTATCTGCTGCATATACCAGAGACTGATTTTGAACTACTATTTATCTTTTGCGGATCTTGAGGTGCACAGACTTTGGGTATTATTGTGGGGTTACATACTAGGTGAACTAGCGATTGTGAAGCTTATTGTCATGGATCTGTACTAAATCCTGCATGGCCATTGTGCCAATAAGGATGATATTAGGGTGTTTGGACCATCTTGTCAGGATGAAAATAATTTGGATATTGAGAATAGGGATCCAGTTGACGGCTGCAATCAACTGTTTCAGAATTTAGGTAAAGGTATGAAAACCCTACGTACTAATGTCTGGCACCTCAAGTTATTTAAGGCTTATCTTAATAAAAATATCACCCCTAGGGGGTTGAGGGTGAAAATACAGCCTTGGGTTGGCAGCATAGATGATGCACTGACAAGGGATTGGCATGAAGCACAACAGAAGGCTTCTTTATCTTTTGTTGACATTTTAGCCAACTATTATGAATGTATGATCGATTAAAATGTTGGGGAGGTCACGCTATTCTGTGATGATTTGAAAAAATAAGAGGGGTAATCTATCTATACTATTTGCCTCAATAAATTGACCAAAGATCTACTGGCCTTTGAAAAACAGATTAAAGATAAAAAAATACGTACATTTAATAGGGACACTTCTGATTACCAAAGGGGTAAGCCCTTTGAACATCAAAGAAATGTTTCTCTGATGGGGGGGAATCTTGCTACTACTTACACTAGGAGGAAAAGACCTAGATCTATTCTAAAGAAGATGACCACCCAGCCAAGTAGCACTTCTGGCGATGAGTCATCAGCCACTGACACAGATAATCTCAATACACAGGTCTCACCGACATCTAAGAAACCAACAGTCATAGAGGTGGGAGGAAACACAAATGCAAGCACGATAGAGGGACTTTTACAAACATTGACACAGTAGAATATGACTATAATATTCACAACATTTCTCTGTTGTGCTAACAGATGAACAAAAGAAACTGCTTAATAAAGGTCTTAATTATGTCCCCATTTTTTTCATTGATGAAAATATCATGGTGAATGATGTTCTAGATTTTTGTCGCAGGTTAAACCTTAAAATGTTTTTTCATTCCAGGGATTCTTCTCAAATATCCACAGAATTTAGGTTTGTTAAATCAGGATTTGTGCCTCCAATTAATAAATTTGTTGGTGTTTTTCAGCAGGCAGTTCTCAAAGATCTTCACTTTAGGTTGTGTCATTCCAGTATGTTGCAGCATAATCTTACAGTTGGGGAACAACAAGCTCTTACTGAACTTAAAAATAACGCCAACATTGTAATTACTCCTGCGGATAAGGGCAGGGCTGTTGTTATTATGGATACAGATTATTATCTGGCTGAGGGAAATGGGCAGTTGTCCAACCCTCAGCACTATATGCATATGCCCATTGATCCCACATTTAACTTCAAAAAGGAGGTAGACTCATTCTTGAAATTAGCAATTGATGAAGGCATTATTCAGGAATCCATGTTATGTCAACTAATGGTGAATGATCCACAAAACAAATATTATACCTGTTGCCAAAAATACACAAATGCCTGGATAAACCTCCAGGACGACCCATTGTATCTGGCATAGGATCTTTGACAGAACCACTCTCTGATTTTTTGACATACTATCTCAAACCTCTATTAAAGTATATGAGAGCATGTATCCGGGACACTACTGAATTCCTTAGGATCATATCAGAAACTCAACTTGAACCAACATGGCTACTCTGCACACTGGATGTCAAGGCACTCTACACTAACATTCCCCATTGGGCAGGATTACTGACGCTCCAATATTGGTTGGAGAGGGATAACCTTTATTCGTCCAGTTTCAACACTTTATTACTTTGTATGGCCGAACATGTATTATTTAAAAATGTTTTCTACTTCAATGAGGAATGTTATTGGCAAACTAAGGGCACAGGGATGGGGGCATCTTTTGCCCTGATCTATGCTGACATATTTATGGGGTACCTTGAGGAGCATCTGATATATGACATTACACATAACATATACATTAATGAGATGGACATTTGGAGAAGGTACCTTGATTACTGTTGGTTGGTGTGGCGTGCAGACCAACAAAATCTGGCATAATTTGTTCAGTATTTAAACGAAAATAAATGGGGTATGAAATTTACATTGAATTGTGACATGCACTGTTTTAATTTTCTGGATGTCACCATCATTAAACAACAGAATGATTCTCTTGCTACCAAGGTGTATAGGAAATATCCCCAATATAACAACTAGTTACATGCTGCTAGTCTGCATCCACACCATACCATACTTAACATACCTAAGTCTCAATTTTTGTGTATCAAAATAATATGCTCCAATTAGAAAGATTTTGCAGTTTCACAGCAAGATATGATACATAGGTTTCAGATGAGAGGCTACAGACAACAGGATACACAATCTGTTAGCCGGTGGGCATCTGTTCAGGATAGGACTCAGTTACTTACATATAAGGATAGAACTCATGTGGGTGAACTTGAACCGATCAGATTTATCATGACTTATGGACATAAAGTCAACCTCATTAGGGAAGTTGTGTCTAAATATTGGAATATCTTAATAGCCGATGAGCTTAATCAGGCATTTGGGAATTGGTATCAATTTTCGTACTGTAGAGGTAAAACATTGGGATCATATTTTGCACATTACAAAAAGTGGGTTAGTGGACAGCTAATGTGCCATCAACTGACCATCACAGAGGACAAACTTTTGGGCTCATTTCCTTGTGGCCACGGCACCTTTTGTAAATATATATATATATATATATATATATATATATATATATATCCAAACAATTTACAAGCAAGAATTCGGGACAATGTTTTGGGAACTATGGATCTGACTGGGTTGTATATTTAGCAACTTAGCAACTTGCACCTGCTCAGCATTTTACGTTGGACAAACATCCCAACCTCTATGTATTTGGATGTCTGAACATTATAGTGACATCCGCAACAAACGTTTAACTAATGCCCTATACAGACACAGTACTATACACAATACCGCCCAGTTTCATTTTACTGTGATAGATAAGATCCAGGGAGACAAAATTAATAAACTAGGTTGGCATTCCATTCTGAATACTAAAGACAAATACTGGATTATTAAATTAGGTGGTCTATTTTCACCAGGGTTAAATGACCATCTTTAAACATTATATGTTTTCTACAATGACACTGGAGGAAACAACTTAACAGGAAGTTGTGTTTTAACTACTATTTATGTACTTTTGTGTCATAGCATGTTTATTCACTGAAGAAGGCAAGTGTGCCAAAACCGGTATGATGCTATGCTATTAAAAAATATCTTATGCTACAACACTTTGGTGCTGGCCTCTTTGTTTGCATTTAGACTTTTTTAGCCATTTGCACCTTCTGTACTTGCGAAGGTGTTTGCCTTCTCTCATCTGCACCATAGTCAGGACGTTATCCTTCTATGGCATGAAGATGGCTGCCTTTTGATTCTTTTTTATGCTGCCCAGTTCCCCTCTTGGCTATCCACTAGCCTGTGACTAATTTCTCAAACCTCACTCTCTCATTGCTCTTTTTAGTTAAAGGACCACTACGGGCAAATGATGAAGAAAACATATATTTTTTATCTTGCCATGATTTACTACACCTCCCAAAGCTGCCTTCAGCAAAATAAGTACTCATTCCTAATTTTATTTTGTTTTTACTCTTGCCTGCCCTCATGGGGGCAGACATGGTGATTCCTTTGGAAATCTAAATCTGTCCTATAATGCAGACTGTGAGGACAAATAGCCCTACCATTTGTTGTCAGACTAGACTTCCATTCACTCACAATGGAACTCCTGAAAAAAACTGCCAAGTTTGAGAGTCTGCAGCTCATGTGTCATTGACTGGTATGCGCTGAGTTTTACAAATGTTGTTCCTACTGATGTACTACACATTCACTGAAAGAAACTTGCAAAAGTGTCAACAAATTACTGAGATAAAAAAGACTTTTCACAAGGAGCAGTTTTGCAAGTTTCAGTTCCTGGCCAGGTTACTCCTCCCATCTCCCCTCCTTCAGTGGGCTACAGTCTCGCATTTCCAGCTTTGCTAGATTCAGCTATTTAGTCAGCTTTGCATGACAACAGAAATAAAAAAAAAGCCTGGTGTGCCACTAAACTGTTCCCTTGTATGTCTCTTCACTTCTGAATAGCAATTCCCAAGAATTAAAAAAAAAAAAAAAAAAGCAAACTCATCAGTCCAGAGTTTAGGCTAGTCTATCCATTTTTTAAAATGTGCACAGTAAAATATTGAACTTGTAATGCATTTTGGCTGCTGACATGGTTATCTTTACATAGTTATTCTCTTATAGTATAACCTGAACTTATGGTATTTAATGATACATTTTACAACAATTCTCAGTTTCTTAACAATGACCTCCCAAGCCTCTGATGTGACATAGTATTTTCTTACTATTGCTTTATGTAGTTTGTCTTAGTTGTATATTTGTAGTGTGTTTCTCATCCTCTCAGCAACAGACTCCTGGAGAAGCATATACTTGTATAGAAAGAGTACCAGCAGCTGTAGCAGTGATACCACCCTCCAAAACAATGCACTCAAACATAGTACTGAAACACAAGGGAATGTATATGTCTGAATCAAGCAGTGATGAAATTGCTAGGGACTTCACTGAGCAAAATTTTACTCTTAATTTCTCCATTTCATAATGCATAACATTTGCACCACACTTACAAAGGCACACCTCCACCTTCCACAAACACAGCAACCCACACCCACACAACTGCTATGGTTTCTCCCTTCAGTTATTGCAAGCCAAGAATAACACTTTTTAATAAGGATACCTACCAGACAAGTCTGCATAGCACACTTGTTCTACCTGCATCATCGCAGCTCGGGTCCCCCCCCTCCCCTAGCAACTGCAACATTGCCAGATAAAGCCACTGCTACGGTCCGGTTTCTCCCTACAGTTATTGCAAGCCAAGAATAAAGTACAGTTGTGTACTCTTACCATAAATGTAGATGTTCGAGTATGTTCACTGTTACAGTCATTACTGTAGGGTTCTTCCTGCTGGCAGCAGCCCTAGATCGGCCAGAGTCCCAAAGTCGGGTCCGACGTCGGCTGAAGTCGCTCTTGTCCTGACGTCAGTGCGTCAGGGGTATAAAGACCTCAGCCAACGCCATTTTCCCCAGTTTTTCTTGCCCCAGATGTCAGGTGCCCAAAAATAAAGGCCAAAAGCTTAATCAAAAAAAATAAGCAAACATAAACCAGAACTTTCCCAAATATCACCAGCAAAAATACCTCAGAGAAAAAGGAAATGTCAAGGAGACACAGACAGCACTCAAAGAACAACAAAAGAGGGGAGAGGAGGGAGGGTAACCCAGACTGTAACAGTGAACATACTCGAACATCTACATTTATGATGAGTACACAACTGTACTATGTTCTTCGTGGTTCACTGTTACAGTCATCACTGTAGGGTTGAATCCCAAAGCTAAGAAAGTGTGGACGGAGAAGGAACAGAAGGGGCGGCCACAAAACCCTGCAGGACTGCAGAGGCAAAACCTGCCCTAGATTTAGAATAGAGAGGGAGATTGTAGTGCTTAGAAAATGTATGCACAGGACTCCCAAGTTTCAGCTTCTAAGATCTCCTTGGTAGGAACTCCACTGAGAAAAGCTGCCGAAGTGGCAGTAGCTCTGGTAGAATGTGTTCTGACATTAACAGGAACAGGCTTACCATGATGAGAGTAACAGAACTTGATGCAGTGGGCAATCCACTTAGAAATAGTCTGCTTAGTGATTGCTCTCCCCTGTGAGGTAGAAGCATAAGCCACAAACAATTGGTCCGATTTCCTGAAAATCTTGGTCCTGTCCAGGTAAAAACAAAGCTGCCTGTGTATATCTAAAGAATGTAAAATACTTTCTTCTTCACTTTGAGGATTAGGATAAAAGGTAGGCAAATGAATAGTCTGATTCAAGGCTACTTTCGAAACCACCTTAGGTATAAAGATGGGATTAATCCTCAGGGACCCTGTCCTGATGAAAAATAATAAAGGGTTCCACAGCCATGAGAGCTTGCAATTCCAAAACTCTTCTGGCAGAGGTAATGGCTAAAAGAAAAGCAGTTTTCCATGATAAAAACTTTAAATCTGTGGAAGCTGCAGGTTCAAAAGGAGATAAACTTAACTTTTCCAAAACAAAGTTGAGATCCCAAGTGGTAACTAGTGCTCTTAAAGGAGGCCTTATATTCTTCGCCACTCTCATATATTGCTTAAGTAACGGATGAGAAAAGATTGAGGGAGCCGTATTGTAATGTGTAGAAATAGCAGAAGCATGAATTTTGATAGATGAAAAAGATAGGCCCTTATGTAACATCTCTGTTAGGTATTGTAAAATCAGAGGAATGTTTGGAACTGCAGAATCAAAACCCTGGGCCTGAGTCCAGGAGCAAAATCTTTTCCATTTACCTGCATAAGATTTCCTGGTGCTGGGCTGTCTAGCTTCAAGAATTATGTCCAGTACCTGTTTGGTAAGGCTAGAACTGTTTAAAGACCTTGGATCTGCCAGGCTGCTAGATTCAGAGTTTTGACATGGTTGTGCAGGATCCGGCTGTCTCGTTGAGACAGTAGATGTGGAAGTTGTGGCAAAATCCAGGGTGGACCCTGAGCCAGGTTCATCAGGGAGGAATACCAGAATTGCTGAGGCTAGTTGGGAGCCAGTAAAATCATTCGCGGTCTGTCCTGTTTGATTTTCAGAAGTACCCGAGGAAGAAGAGGCAAAGGAGGAAAAGCATATACTGAGAGGTGCTTCCAACTGAATGAAAGAGCATCCACTTTCCATGCTAGCTTGTGGTAGGTCCTCATGCAGAACGTTTGAAGTTGATGGTTTTGGGGAGATGCAAAAAAGATCTATGTCCGGGCACCCCCACGCCTCCATTATCATCCTGAATATCCGAACATCCAACATCCATTCGTGTGGATCCAGAAGAGTTCTGCTTAGACTGTCTGCCAGAGTGTTGTCCTTTCCTGGCAGGAATTGAGCTAGTAAGTCCACCTTGTTGGCTAGTGCTGTGTTCCACAGAGCCATGACCAAACTGCACAGGGGGTAAGAATGAGAGCCTCCCTGCTTGTTTATGTACCACATCACTGTAGTGTTGTCCATCTTTATCAGTAATTGCCCCGGTAGAATAAGATCTTTGAAGGCTGAAAGGGCATTCTGTAGAGCTAGCATCTCCTTCAAATTTATGTGCAGATGCATTTGGTCCTCTGTCCAGGCACCCTGAAGACATTTCCCTTGCATGTGGTCTCCCCATGCATGATCCGAAGCATCTGTCATTATGACTTGATTGGCTGGAATGGGACAGAAAGACCTCCCCTTGTTTTGGACACAGGCCTCGGCCCACCAAAGAAATTCCTGCCAGAGACAAGGCAAAATTGCGATCACTGTTTCCAGACTGTGGCAATGCTGAGACCATACACTCTTGAGGTACCACCGTATCTTCCACATATGCAGCCTTGCATATGGTATTAACAGAATGCAGGATGCCATGTAACCCAGAGCCTGCAGAACTTTTCTTGCAGACAGCTGACTCATTAAAGCCAGATTTTTGAAATAAGAAGCCAGTTGCACTTTTTTGTCTGGCATCAAATAAGCTATCTGGGTTGTAGTGTTCAAAAGCTCACCCAGGAAAGTAATTTGCTGTGTAGGCACCAGGTTTGATTTCTTTAGGTTCACCGTGAACCCTAGGCACAAGAGAAGATGCTGCACAAATGTTAGATGCTGAAGTAAAGTCTCCTTGTCGTCCGCTTGAATGAGACAATCGTCCAGATAAGGGTATATTTGAATTCCCTTCTGTCGGCAAAATGCCATTACTGGTGCCAGGCACTTTGTAAAGACCCTGGGCACAGTAGATAAGCCAAAGGGCAGCACAGAGAACTGGTAATGCCTCGAGCCCTCTTTGAATCTCAGGTACCTTCTGCACTCTTGCCATATGGAAATATGCAGGTAAGCCTCCTTCAAGTCCAAAGTCACCATCCAAGCGTTCTTGCTCAACATAGGCAGCAGCTGCTGCAGAGTGAGCATCTTGAATTTTGGAATTTCTAGGAAGGTGTTCAATACGGAAAGGTCCAGGATTGGTCTCCATGCATTTTCCTTCCTGGGAACCAGGAAAAGTCTTGAATAAAACCCTTGCCCCATTTCTGAATCTGGTACCAAACCTATGGCCCTCATATCCATGAGGGACCGAACTTGCCATTGTGTCTCTGCCCATTGATGCTTTGACAGATCTGGCCATCCATTTGATCTTGGCAAGGTATGGAAATGAAACCTGTAACCCCTTGCAACTATGTCCAGAACCCATTTGTCTTGGGTTTTGTGGCTCCAATTGTGATAAAAAAGAGAGATTGTTCCTCTCAAAGGCGCATCCAGGAGGGATGCCCCTGGAGCTAGTAAGGGAGAGTCATAATGACTGTTTCCTGTAAGGTTGTGACCTATCTTCCCCTCCCTTGGGAGAGGGGGTACTCCACTGCTTATTTCTGAAAGGGGGCTGTGCCTGACCCCTACCTCTGGAACGCCTGTATCTGCCCCTCTGAGGTCTGTCCGAGCTCAGAAAGGACCAAGGTTTAGCTGGCCAATTCCTGCTAAATCTAGGGGGTTGTACCTGTAGAAAATATTTAACCGTCTGCATAGATTTGGCTTTGTCGTCCATTTTCTTCAATACTTCCTCAGCTTTGGCCCCAAACAAAACATTGTGTTGCAAAGGGGCATCTAAAAGCTTTGCTTTAACCTGCTCAAGCAAACTTTGCTCCTTTAACCAAGTGCGCCTTCTAATAACTGCGCCAGTTGCTGCAGCCCTGCAAAAAGCCTCCAAAGAATCAAAACCACAGTGCAGGGTATGTTTACCCACCTGCTCAGTAGCATGCAATAAATCCTGTAATTCCTTATTGTCTGCACCACCAGAAACAGCAGACATCTTTTGCTTTAACACAGACAAAAGGTACTGCTGATATTTTAACATATGAAATTGACAATTCAAAGCTCTAATAGACAATGTAGCAGAAGTATAAACTTTTTTGCCACATCTTTCCAAGGCTCTGGACTCTCGGTCAGAGGGAATAGGATTCTTAGCAGAGGCCGCTTTAACACCCTTAGGGCCCTGAGAAATAGTTTCTGGATCAGCTGAAGGATTCTTAAATAGATATTTGTGGGAATCTGGAACCCTATAATACCTATCCGGTTTGACAGGAGCAGGAGGAAAAGAATCAGGAGAGAGAGATGCCTCTGTAAAAACATCATCCACAATGTCCAATACAGGGGGAATAGCCAGGGGTCTATGCTGTGGAAGCAGAAGAAAATCCCTAAGCCTTTTGTTAGATTCAGAGTATTCCTGCCCTTCCCAGTGAAAATGCTCTCTCACATCATGCAAGGTTTCCCCAAATGAATAATCCTCAGGAGGAGAGGCCAAAGGAAGGGATTCTTCAGCATCAGAATCCTCATAAGGAGGGAAGGAATAATCCTGCTCAGAAGAAGAAGCAGAAGAAATCGAAACTTGATCTGAGGAATCATAATCTGGCTCTAGCCTAGGTCTCTTGTCAGGAGGGGGATGAGAACCCCTGATCATAGTTAACAGGTCTTCAGCCATTCTAAGCATCTGTCTTTGAGGTCTAGGGCCCTGAACAGAAGGTGCCTGTGCATGCTGCTTTGTCTTTGCCGGAGCCTTAGTCTTTGCCTTTGTCCTTGACTGCAAAACTGGAGTCATCTGTACATGAAGCTGTGTAGACCTAAAAATTCCCTCAGAAGCCAGTGCCTGCACAGCGGCTCCGGACCCATCTCAGGGAGCAATATCCGGAGGTCCAATCTCTGAAAAGTCTGAAGGCCCCATCGGCTCCTCATGGGAGTCGGTACAGGCAACCGGTTCAAAAGTGGCAGTCGACACGGGCTGCGAAAGCACCTCACTGACGACAACCAAACCGGCAACTGGCTCTGGTTGAATAAAGTCATCCACTTTGGACCTCGGAGTCCTGTCTTTATCCTTGCGCCTCTTATACACTGCAGTATCCGGATAAGAATCCGACATATTGTAATTAAATCTTTTTCCAAAATAATGGAAGGCAAAATCGTACCTACGCCTAATAGTGTGTTGATTAAACTTAGCACAAAACTTACAATTAGCTACGTCGTCATCAGGACCTAAGCAAGGTATACAGTAAGAGTGAAAATCCTTATGAGGTATTTGCTTCCCACAAGAAATACAGTTATTAACTTTTTCTGACATCGGACTGGAGCAAGAAAAAGGTTTCCCCAACTGGGTACTTAGCTCAAAAAAAGAAGTCTTCAATTCAAAAGCCACCAAAAACAAACAGGAGTCGGCCAACCTGCACTTGCGAACTGCTTTGCAACGGGCACCACACGGCAAGAAAGACTGGGGAAAATGTCGTTGGCTGAGATCTTTATACCCCTGGTGCACTGACGTCAGGGCAGGAGCGACTTCAGCCGACGTCGGACCCGACTTTGGGACTCTGGCCGATCTAGGGCTGCTGCCAGCAGGAAGAACCCTACAGTAATGACTGTAACAGTGAACCAGAACCACGAAGAACATCACTTTTTAATGAAGATACATACCTGCCAGACAATTCTGCACAGGTGGCTGGATAGCTACAGTTCTTGTTATTAGCAGATGTGGTCCTCAACAGTTATGTTTTAAGCATTGTCACTGGTTATTTACATTTCCTTTTACAGCACATTTGTTACTTTTACTAGTTATTTTTTAAACATTGTTTTGGCCGGCATGCACACCTGTAACGCCCCCCTCCAGGCAACTATAGCTTTGTCTATTGCCACTGGGTGGAATAACTTAACAATATACTTGCTGTATCTTGTCCCAAATAGATCTGCCTCCACACTGAATACTTGTAGTAAGGCAAGTACCATTTACTTGGTGTATTTTGTCCCCAGATACATTTACCTTCCTTTGTATTACTTGCACACCAAGGCCTTAAAGTAGTGTTTCTGCAACTAACTGCTTACACTCCTAATTTCCTGCTTCGACCTCTTCCTTGCTTACACTTACATTACAGCTCCAAGACTTCCACTTCTTATGCTGATTACTTTTTTTTGCAGTTTTCTGTGAGGGGGCGGGCCAGATCTCTACCGGCTTTTTCTGGTTATACCTCCCCCATTTTGTATCTCCCTCCTCCCCCATGCACATTAACTAGTCTATATTAGTGGGTCTCCTTGAGCGGCGCCCATTGGAAAGTTATCTTTTGGCCTGCTTTTGGTGAGGAAGCTTCCCCAGACCTTTTTCAGTGTGACTGCATCAATATAAGTAAATTTAACTAGTACAATACAGCCAAACAGACACATATGGTGTAAACAGAAACAAGTGGAACAATACATTTGGTGTACAAAGAAAAGAAACAAGTACGCCCATTGATATAATTGGAGTTGGTGTTAGCCCCGCTGTGCTTGGGGTCACTCCACTCCCCTCCCTGCTTCCTATTCCCACCCGCCCCCACTAGTGCTACATTTCAATTGAACTTAGCCACGCCCATCATGCTAACCACCAATCACTGAATCTGCCCCACCCCTGTACCCATTTCCTTCTCTTCCACTATTCCACAGCCTGTAAAGCACAGTCTTCCATGTAACTACCTTACAATCACAAACAACAACTCTCATCATCTACCACACCCACCCCATCCCAAGCAGATCTCTCACTCATGACCAAATCCAACCAAACCATGCCCAAACTACCCAAACTCGCATACATACATACACCTCTTACTATTGCTCCTAGGTCTATCCACACTCCCACTGCTAACTTCTATCACCAACCACCAAAAACAACTTAATTGTATCCATATACCAAGAAAACCTACTTCCACTGACATAACTACAACACACCATTTTACTCAACTAGTCCCACATCACTACCAAACCTTCTTTATTCACCACTATGCACACAGGTCACAGCCATCACACTACCAGTCTCAAACTATAAAGAACTTTAAGACCCTAAGCAAACTACTCAATCTCTAGTTTTTCTTCAAAACCTAACTCATTAGCTGCGGTGATATGCACCCAAACCCAGGCCCTGAAAATCTAGGAGCCCCAACCCTCAACCTGAATGATACCCTACTCCACTGAGACAAATCTATGCTCCCCATTTTAAATTTAAATGTTAGGTATACTAAAAGTCCACGACCTTCATGCACTACTCTCCTTTTATCAAACTGAGATAGTCATACTAACAGAGACTTGGCTTAAACCAGGCAACCACAACAATGAAATCACTCCACCAGGTTACAATATAATTCGTAGTGATAGAATAGGTAAAAAAAGGGAGGGGGGGTGTTGCTGTAGTGTATAAATCTCAAATCATCCTTGAGAAAGTAGACATAACAAACGTAGACCTCAAAGTTGAACTCACTCTAACAAGCCTAAAACTTAATGATAATAAACGCATCAACATCATAGGGTGCTACATCCCTCCAGGCAACAATATCCCCATTACAGAAAAACTCCTAGAATGGATATCTAACTCCCTCCCCCAGGAAAGCATAGTATTAGGAGACCTTAATACTGACTGGCAAAACTGTTCCAGTCATAAGCCACTCTCCCATATTAACCTACATGGCCTAACCCAACTCATCACTTCTCCCCACAAGAACAGACAAGAGAACCAAACATCAATCCACTCTAGATTGGATACTCGTATCCCACCCATCACTGATATCCCTAGCAGGATGTCTACCAGACACCTCGTGTAAGTGCCTGTAGAGTGCATTTGTGTAGCCTGTAGAGTGCATTTGTGTAGGATTCAGCAGTCATAACTGTATTGTCCATCTCCATGGGTGTCATGATGTTTGCCACTTCTGTCTTAAGAAGCATGAAGTTGGCATTGGATAAATATTTTACTGTGGTTTCCTTAATGAGGAGTGAGGGCGGGATGTGGATATCTAGGGTGATTAGCTTATGGTTGGATCTGACCAACGAGGAGTTGACTTCACGATGGAGCCTTGGAGTACTCCTAGGTAGACTGGTAGGGAGGGGGAGAGTTGCTTTTTCCACATAACAGCTTGTTTCCTTCCCTCTAGGTAGTTTTTGAACCAGGAGATGGTGCTAGTGAAAGAAGGAGTTTATTGTGGTTAACCATATTGAATGCTTTGGGCAAGTCAAGGAAGGTGGCAGATACAAGGAGTCCATTGTTTCTGTGAGTATTGACAATGTTGGTGAATTCTCTTAGTGCGGTGGAGGTGGTATGAAAGGGTCTAAAGCCATGTTGTTGTGTTGCTTTTAGATTATTTTCTAGGAGATATTTCATTAGTTGCTTGTGTATTACCCTCTCTAAAATTTTAGATAAAGGGGGTAATATGGCTATAGGGCGGTAGTTACTGAGTTCCAGGGAGGTTCCCCCTTTATGTAGAGGGATGATATGTGATATTTTCCATAGCTTGAGTACTATGCACTCGGAGATGGACCTGTTAATTAGGATGGAGACAGGATATGATATGGCTTCTGCAGCCAGGTGGAGGTATTCAGCGGGTAATTTACCTGCAGCTAGAGATGTTGGTTTGAGCTTGCAGAGTAGTTTTTCAATGGATTTGGTTGGTTCTGGGTGGAAGCTGAACTTGAGGCAATTGTTAGTTGGGGGTGTGGGGTGGATTTGCAGGGATGGGGATGTTATCATAGGGTTGGTTATTTGTAAGGGTCTGGATGGTTTCCATAAAGTATTTATTAAATTGTGTGGCGATGTCTTCTTGGTTATCATCTATTTTTGAGGTTGGGGTAGTTGTTTTACCTGGTTATAGAATAGAGTTAATTGCTGCCCAGAATTTTTGTGGGTTGTTCCTGTGCTTATCCTGTAACTTTTGGTAGCAAGATGTTTTGTCTGTTTTGGTGAGTTTTTTGGCTTTATGTAGTTCAACATATATTTGTTTGTTCAATTGGGGTTTACTGTTTAGGTAGTTGGTCCAGGCCTTGTTTCTTTTTTTGAGGAGGGATTTTGTGTCCGGGGCTAACCAGGGGGCATATTTAGTTTTAATTCTTGTTGTTCTGGAGTGGGCATGATGATCAAGGGTGTTTAAGAAGGTAGTATTGAAATATAGTACAGCTTTATCAAGAGGTAGGTTTTTAAGGGGGACCCAGTTGCGCATTTTTAGGTTGTTTATAAAGTTGAAGCAGTTAAAGTGTTTTTTGTTTCTAATTAGGCATGTAGATATTTGGGTCAGTTGTGGCGATTTTGATCTGAGTAAGAATGTGGCTTGGTAACTACTTGGTGTCTGGTAGACACCCTGCTAGGGATATCAGTGATGGGTGGGATAAGAGTATCCAATCTAGAGTGGATTGATGTTTGGTTCTCTTGTCTGTTCTTGTGGGGAGGAGTGATGAGTTGGGTTAGGCCATGTAGGTTAATATGGGAGAGTGGCTTATGAATGGAACAGTTTTGCCAGTCAGTATTAAAGTCTCCTAATGCTATGCTTTCCTGGGGGAGGGAGTTAGATATCCATTCTAGGAGTTTTTCTGTAATGGGGATATTGTTGCCTGGAGGGATGTAGCACCCTATGATGTTGATGCATTTATTATCATTAAGTTTTAGTTTTGTTAGAGTGTGTTCAACTTTATGAGGTCTAGGGTTGTTATGCCTACTTTCTCAAGGATGATGTGAGATTTGTACACTACAGCAACACCCCCCCCTTTTTTTTACCTATCTATCACTACAAATTATATTTATATTTGTTTAGTATACTTAACATTTAAATTTAAAATGAGGGGCATGGATTTGTCTCGGTGGAGTAGGGTATCATTCGGGTTGGGGCTCCTAGATTTTCTGGGCCTGGGTTTGGGTGTATATCACCGCAGCTAATGAGTTAGGTTCTGAGGTAAAAATAGAGTTTGAGTAGTTTGTTTAGGGTCTTAAAGTTCTTTATAGCTGTTTGAGACTGGTAGTGTGATGGCTGTGATCTGTGTGCATAGTGGTGAATAAAGAAGGTTTGGTAGTGATGTGGGACTAGTTGCATAAAAGGGTGTGTTGTAATAATGTCAGTGGAAGTAGTTTTTCTTGGTATATGGATAAAATTAAGTTGTTTTTGTTGGTTGGTGATAGAAGTTAGCAGTGGGAGTGTGGGAACACCTAGGAGCAATAGTAAGAGGTGTATGTATGTGGGTTTGGGTAGTTTGGGCATGGTATGGTCATGAGTGAGAGATCTGCTTGGGATGGGGTCGGTGTGGTGGATGATGAGAGGTGTTGTTTGTGATTGTAAGATAGTTAGATGGAAGACTGTGCTTTACAGGCTGTGGAATAGTGGAAGAGAAGGAAATGGGTACAGGGGTGGGGCAGATTCAGTGAGTGGTGGTTAGCATGATGGGCGTGGCTAAGTTCAGTTGAAATGTAGCACTAGTGGGGGCGGGTGGGAATAGGAAGCAGGGAGGGGAGCGGAGTGAGCCCGAGTGCAGCGGCGCTAACACTAACTCCAATTATATCAATGGGCTTACTTGTTTCTTTTCTTTGTACACCAAATCTATCATTCCACTTGTTTCTGTTTGCACCAAATGTGTCTGTCTGGCTGTATTGTACTAGTTTAATTTACTTATACTGATGCAGTCACACTGAAAAAGGTCTGGGGAAGCTTCCTCACCACAAGCAGGCCAAAAGATAACTTTCAAAAGGGCGCCGCTCAAGGAGACCCACTAATATAGACTAGTTAATGTGCATGGGGGAGGAGGAAGTTAGAGGAGGGAGATACAAAATGGGGGAAGGTATAACAATAAAAAGCCTGTAGAGATCTGTCCTGCCCCCTCACAGAAGACTGCAAAGGAAAGTAATCAGCATAAGAAGTGGAAGCCTTAGAGCTGTAATGTAAGTGTAAGCAGGGGGGGCTTGCAGGTGTGCATGCTGGCCAAAACAATATTTAAAAATAACTAGTAAAAGTAACAAGTGTGCTGTAAAAGGAAATGGAAATAACCAGTCACAATGTTTAAAACATAACTGTTAAGGACCACATCTGCTAATAACAAGAACTGTAAATATCCAGTCACCTGTGCAGACTTGTCTGGTAGGTATCCTCATTAAAAAGTGTTATTCTTGGCTTGCAATAATGGTAGGGAAAAACCGGACCATAGCAGTGGTTTTATCTGGCAATGTTGCAGTTGCTGGGGGGGGGGGGTTAACCAAAGCTGCGATGATGCGCTATGCAGACTTGTCTGGTAGGTATCTTTATTAAAAAGTGTTATTCTTGGCTTGCAATAACTGTAAGGAGAAACCGGACCATAACAGTGGTTTTATCTGGCAATGTTGCAGTTGCTGGGGGGGGGGGGGACCAAGCTGCGATGATGCAGGTAGACCAAGTGTGCTATGCAGACTTGTCTGGTAGGTATCCTTATTAAAAAGTGTTATTCTTGGCTTGCAATAATGGTAGCGGGAAATCGGACCATAGAAGTGGTTTTATCTGGCAATGTTGCAGTTGCTGGGGGTGGGGTGGGGGGCTGCGATGATGCAGGTAGACCAAGTGCGCTATGCAGACTTGTCTGGTAGGTATCCTTATTAAATAGTGTTGTTCTTGGCTTGCAGTAACTGAAGGGAGAAACCATAGCAGTTGTGTGGGTGTGGGTTGCTGTGCTTGTGGAAGGTGGAGATGTGCCTTTGTAAGTGTGGTGCGAATGTTATGCATTATGAAATGGAGAAATTAAGAGTAAAATTTTGCTCAGTGAAGTCCCTAGCAATTTCATCACTGCTTGATTCAGACATATACATTCCCTTGTGTTTCAGTACTATGTTGAGTGCATTGTTTTGGAGGGTGGTATCACTGCTACAGCTGCTGGTACTCTTTCTATACAAGTATATGCTTCTCCAGGAGACTGTTGCTGAGAGGATGAGAAACACTCTACAAATATACAACTAAGACAAATTACATAAAGCAATAGTAAGAAAGTACTTGGCCACATCAGAGGCTTGGGAGGTCATTGTTAAGAAACTGAGAATTGTTGTAAAATTTAAGTTATACTATAAGAGAATAACTATGTAAAGATAACCATGTCAGCAGCCAAAATGCATTACAAGTTGAATATTTTACTGTGCACATTTTAAAAAATGGATAAACTAGCCTAAACTCTGGACTGATGAGTTTGCTTTTTTTTTTTTTATTCTTGGGAATTGCTATTCAGAAGTGAAGAGACATACAAGGGAACAGTTTTAGTGGCACACCAGGCTTTTTTTTTTTATTTCTGTTGTCATGCAAAGCTGACTAAATAGCTGAATCTAGCAAAGCTGGAAATGTGAGACTGTAGCCCACTGAAGGAGGGGAGATGGGAGGAGTAACCTGGCCAGGAACTGAAACTTGCAAAACTGCTCCTTGTGAAAAGTCTTTTTTATCTCAGTAATTTGTTGACACTTTTGCAAGTTTTTTTCAGTGAATGTGTAGTACATCAGTAGGAACAACATTTGTAAAACTCAGCGCATACCAGTCAATGACACATGAGCTGAAGACTCTCAAACTTGGCAGTTTTTTTCAGGAGTTCCATTGTAAGTGAATGGAAGTCTAGTCTGACAACAAATGGTAGGGCTATTTGTCCTCACAGTCTGCATTATAGGACAGATTTAGCTTTCCAAAGGAATCACCATGTCTGCCCCCATGAGGGCAGACAAGAGTAAAAACAAAATAAAATTAGGAATGAGTACTTATTTTGCTGAAGGCAGCTTTGGGAGGTGTAGTAAATCATGGCAAGATAAAAAATATATGTTTTCATCATTTGCCCGTAGTGGTCCTTTAACCCTTGACATACTTCTTTGCTGGGTGAGTCAGATGTCTTTTTGGGCGCAAGTGGCAGATTATTTTGCTTCTCAGTCCTAAGACTGGGGAGAGAAGGTTCATATGGTGAGATGAAGACAGGTGCTGGAATCCAATATGTTGTGATGGCTGTGCAGGAGACATAAAAGATGGAACAAAATGCAATGATATTAGCACTAGTGAAGTGTACACAAGCAAGTCACACACTGCACATCCATCAGTCCTACATCCAATAGTTCACCGCATGCAAAGTTCTTGGTCACTAACAGATCATACCTCTCAACTGTACCAAATTCCTTGGTATTTACCAGTTTTGAGGGCAAAATAATAGGGTGCCATGAATTCTCGAGTGGCCCCTTTAATCCCCGATTCTTTTTTTTATTGCAACTTTAAATTTATGTCTGACCCTGACATCACCATACATCAACAACCTACAGGGGCGTGCGTGATGACATCAGCTGCTGCCCATAATCTGTCAAAGATTTATTTTGATCTATTTAGAGAGAACTAGGGACTCTAGCAGCAATAGCAGCTTTGCACAGTTTATGCTTTGCAGACTCTGGCCACATGGGCTCAGCTCAGCCTGTAGGAGGTAAGGAAAAGAAGAACTATGAGTGTATTTGCTGTAAATCAAATCCCTCTATTCAGAAGAACTCTGTGTGTGTATTTTATCTGATACTCTAAATTTTGCTGGGTTGTGATATTGTTGAGCCTTTTATCTTCTGCCGGGCCGCTCCATTGAGAACGATGTGTATTTTATCTGCTGCAAGTCCCATACTGTGTATTGCATTTATCTGCTCTGTGTATGCAAGTCTGTACTGTGTTTTTATTTATCCTGCAAGTCCCGTACTGTGTATTTCATTTATCTTCAAGTCTGTACTGTGTATTTCATTTATTCTGTAAGGTGTATGTGTGTGTGTGTGTGTGTGTGTGTGTGTGTGTGTGTGTGTGTGTGTGTGTGTGTGTGTGTGTGTGTGTGTTTTATTTATCCTGCAAGTCCCATACTGTGTATTTCATTTATCCTGCAAGGTGTGTGTAAAATGCCCCAACAGTTACTCAGACTCAAACCCTGTACCTTAGGTACAAAGAGCAAAAGCCTAAATTCTCTACCCATACCACCACCATTTATGCTTTAAGGACTTATGTCCATAGTTCTCATGTTTGGCTCATACTTTTGGTCTGTTCCTTTTAAAATTTGTGGTTTCCTGGCAAATCAGTGAGAACTCAATTTGCTAAATAATGATAGCCATTTAAGTTTCAGTCTTCCTATCTTTCATAAAATGCATGGTAACACAAAACATTTTATTCTAACAACTTTTCTAAGATTATACAAGCAATGTTTAAAACGTGCTCCTGGTTTTGGGCCTTTGCCCCCCCCCCCCAATAATTTTTGGCTTTTTCCAGATTTGTTGTGCTGCATAGTTCTTCAGGGGGGGAGAGAAGTTTAGTGTTGTTTATGCCAAGTCTGTTTGTGATCACAGTATGTATATGGATTGCTGATACTCTACTGTGTTGTACTTTTAAAGGGGGTGAATACTGCAGTCCTACGAATATGCTCTTTGGTGGGGACACCCAGTAACTATGAACCTATCAGTTTGCCATCCATTCCCTATTGCAATATTACTAACTTAACATTTTTAAGGTAACATAGGCAATTTATTCCTCAAGGGCAACAGACACTTTATTTGTAGATTAAACAATGAAATATAAAGTTGTTTGCTAGCAGCAACCTCTTCATTGGTTACAGATCTCTTTAATGTAGATTATTTAGATGACTTTAATTCTGCTGAGATTGTACATATTTACTGATAGTGGTGGATTGTAGAAGTTTGAGTAGACTTTTATGATGGAAATTTCTGAATTGGGCAGTTTTGTCATTATTGATTCATGCATTTTGTTTCATTGCTTACTGGAAAAATGCTCAAAACAATACATTTAAAATGAGCTCTAACAAGTGTGCTGTATTATACAAAGAATATAATTTTTTTTTTTTCAAAAAATTTTTATTAAGTATATAAAACAAGACATTTAGGAGTTTTGTACATGAAACAATAAGTTTGAATAAACATATTGCAACTCTAAAAAAAAACAATCATTCAGGAGAATTTACATATAATAAAGATAACAAAACATTACGAAATATATACACTATATACAAGTTAGGCTTCTAAAAAAAAAAAAAAAAAAAAAATACCATCATAAAACAATAGAAGAATTAAAGGCATTAACTATTGATAATATTTAAAACTTTTTCTAACACTAACTTTTTTAATGCCTTTTTTTTTTTGGACTTCTAACTATGTTCCTTTGAGCATCAATATATGAATATGCCATTTTCTGAAAAGAAACCCAATTTAGTTTGGTACGATCAAGCCAATTTTGTGTTATGTAAAGTTTTAATAAGGAGCAAATAAAGATGATAACATGAGTATCTGATTTTGAAAGATGAATTAATGGAATATGAAGAATAGCAGATCCCCAGGACAATGTAGACTTATGCTACCCCATTCTCTGTAGTCTGACTTTCAAAGATGTCCATAATCTATGAGAAAAATGACAATACCACAAGATGTGGAGGAGATCTGCTTGAGGGTGAAAACAACATGAGCATGATGAGGATTTGTTTGGGTTGAATTTATTTAATTTATAAGGGGTATAATAGGCATCATTATTAATCATTAATTGTGTGTATAATAATTTTTTGAAAGGAATAAATTCCTTTGTATATCTGATGGCCAAGAGTTTCTGATATTCAGACAACCGGGAATTATAATTTAACCAGACATTAGATAAAAGACAATTGTGATCCATCATTAAGCTCTTTATCAACTTATAGGAATTTGATAGCATTTTATCTGATGAAGATAGTAATCTGATAATCGTGTTGAGATTATTCATTTGATGTTCTATAGGATCTATACATACAAACTTATTTTTAATCGTTTCTCTTAATTGATGAAGAATTGGTGAATAATTCCAATTAACTTTCAAAATCTTACACCAATCAGGTAAAGATAAGTCAAGATGTTTCAAAATATCTCCAACTTTTAATTTTTTTATTAGAGGATATTTTGTTAAGTTAAATGGATTGTTATCTAACATTATATTTGGGTTTAGATGAATTGGTTGGATAAAATGAGAAATCTTATCTAGATTGCATAGTTTAAGTAAAGTTTGAAAAGCTTTAATCTTTTGTTTAATGAAGATAGACAGATTTTTAGTAGATATGATGTCTAAAGAGATAAAAGGAATAGCTTCTGGGTTTATATTTTTTGAAATGATGTAATTATACCATATTTTCATCCATAAAGAATGATTTATATGAGAGATATTCTTAAAATTAGATATAGTGAAAAGCTTATTAGATGAAACAATCAAATAGTAGAGATATAGGTTAGGAAGACCCAAACCACCTCTATCCTTAGAAATTGATAGTCTGGAATATGAAATTCTAACAGATTTGGGGAACCATAAAAATTTAACCAAAACTTTATTTACAGACTCAAAGAAAGATTTCGGAATTATCTGATCAGACGATGAGAAATGGTAAAGGAATTTAGGTAAAATGTTCATTTTAATTATGGCAGCCTTTGATAAAAGTAAAAGATTTAGATGTTCCCATCTGCTTATATCAGATAATATTGAGTTCCAAACTTTATTTATGTTATTTTGAAAAGAAGATTTATTATTGTGTTCTATATTGATACCTAAATATTTTATACTAAAAGTAAACTGAAATTGATGATCTGAAAACAGAAATGGTTTATGTACTAAGTGATTTAAAGGAAATATATAAGTTTTAGAGGAATTTAAAAGATAGTTCGAAACAGAAGAGAAGTAATCAATAGAGTTTATTATTTTTCTATAGTCAGATAGTGGAGTTTGAAAGTAAATTACTAGGTCATCAGCAAAGGCTGAGAAATAAATTTTCGTGTTAAGAATTCTAGGGATATTATGAAAAGTATTCTGAATAATATGTAGCAGCAAAGGTTCTAAATAAATGTTAAAAAGAAAGGGAGACAGTGGACAACCTTGCCTTGTTCCTCTGTTAATCTTTATAGGAGAAGAAAAGTGACCATTAATGTAAAGTCTAGTAAACGTATCTTTGTATAAAACTTTTAAAAAGTTTATAAAGAATAAAGGAATATTGAAACAAGACATAGTCTGAAATAGAAAGTTCCAGCAGACTCTGTCAAAAGCATTTGATGCATCAATAATCAGAGCATATATAGGATTTGTATCTTTTTTAATAAGATGACTAATAGACTCTAAGGGCAGTGTATTATCCCAAGCATGTCTGTGGGACATAAAACCAGATTGATCTTGAGAAATAATTGATGGTAAAATCCGTTTCAATCTATTAGCCAAAATAGATGATAAAATCTTAATATCTATATTTATTAAAGAAATGGGTCTATAATTAACTGGGTCTGATTTTTCTTTATTATTTTTCAGAATTAAGATAGTTTTAGATGTGTTCCAATGAATATCTGAAATATCATTAGCTCTTATATGATTGTATACTTTGAAAAGAAAGGGAAGAATTACCAATTTAAAAGTTTTGAAAAATTCCGGAGTGAAACCATCTGGACCAGGGGATTTACCAGATTTAAGATTATCAATTGAATCTGAGATTTCTTGTAAAGATATAGGAGCAGAAAGCAATCTTTGTTGGTTATCATTTAATTTAGGGAAATGTAGAGAATTTAAAAAGGTTTTTATGTAATTATCATTAACAAAATTAGAAGAATTTGAATATAAATCAGTATAAAGAGAAGTAAAGAGCTGAATAATCTCTTCATCCGTGTTATACAATCTGTTCTTATAAGACAAAGATGAGATTTTTGGTCTGTCAAAATTAATTTTAATAATTCTAGCTAGTTTAGAAGGAACCTGGGACCATTCTGAATATGAAGCAAGTAACTTTTGTTCAGCTAAAGACAGATTATTTTGATGAAGCAAAATTAAATCTTTTTGGCATTCAAGAATCTGTTTTTCTATAGTAGAGTCATGGTTCAATCTAAGTTGATTTTCCAAAGATAGAATTCTAGATTTTAAGAACTCCTCTTTCTTAAAGTACTGTTTTTTGAAATAGGCCGATTTACTGATAAATAATCCCCTTAATCTCACTTTACAAGCAGCCCATTGTATGTCATAAGCGATATCTGATGACCCTAGGTTACCTTCCATTTCCTGTAAGATTTCAGAACATTGTTTACAAGTTTCTTCATTTAGTAGTAAATTATTATTTAAAGACCATTTATTTAAATTGATTTTATTTTTAATATTAGTATTTATGTTTAATTTTAATAAGATTCTTGAATGGTCCGAGAAAAATCTAGGTTCAATATTAAAATCTAAGATATATTTTGAGATAGAATCAGAGATTAGAAAAAAATCCAATCTGGACCATGAACGATAACACTTAGAGTAATATGTATAAATATCATTCCTATTTGAGATTTTAACAGTATGTAGTGGATCAATTAAACTATACTCCATCATCAAATCATTAAGAGCCATAGTAGATTGATAATTATAAGAAACAGTGGAACGAGAGCGATCAATTTCTGGATTTATTACTGCGTTCCAATCACCACCTACTATAATATAGTGGTCTTTATATGATGTGAGAATATTATAGATTTTTAAAATGAACAAATGCTGTAGATTACATGGGCCATATATGTTTAAAACTAAAAGAGGTTTGGCGAGACCATGAATAGAAGCGGTAAATAAACACCATCTACCTTCAATATCAAATTTCTCATCGATAATGTTCCCCGTGAATTTTTGTTTAATGATTATGGCTACTCCTCTGGAATTAGATGAGTCCCCTGAAGCTATAATCTTCTTGATCCATTTTTTATTCCTCTCTTTATTCCAATCAAGTCGAGGAATATGGGACTCTTGAATAAAACAAATATTGGCCTGTGACTTAAAAATCAAATGAAACAATAATGACTTTTTTGCTTTGTTTTGAATACCTCTAACATTCCAAGAATCCAATATTATATCAACTGGCATATTCAAAGTAGACAACTAGTATTGATGTTGTAAAAAAAAAAAAAAAAAAACATAGTAAAATCCCAAGAGCACTTAAATCAGTACGTCCGAAAGGTAAAAAAAAAACAGATTTAGTCTGTACAGTGTTTGGATATACAATCAAATCTACAAATATCCCTTGTATAAGAAAAATAATATCAAGAATAATATAGAATTTATTTATATCCTTTATCCTAACCCTAGTGCCTACCCACCAATCACCTATTGATAAAGGAAGATCAAATGCGAATAAAATAGAAGTTGTAATTTTAGATATTAATAACATCAGATTAACATAAAAAATACTCAATGAAAGCCTAACAAAAAATAAAACCAGTACTATACTACTAAACCTATATACAATACTAACTAATTTCAAGATGTCCAACATACTCAATCCCTACTTAATATATTAAACTATAAGCTCCTATTTATTAAGTAAAAATATATAATAATAAAATGAATTTCCTCAAATATTTCAAAAGAAAAAAGGAAAAACGATTTATGATTAACAAAAGCAACACAACATAACAAATATTATGATGAAAATAAATATATGTAAAATAACGTATATAAATATTAATAGACAAATATAATAACATTACTATATATATAAATAATCTTGTGAGAAGCTAGTAATAACTGTATCATAAATAAAATAATGTTTTAATTATATATAAAGAAAATAGCTATAAATATTGCAAAACAAGTTAAGATTATGCATTATCAAGTAATCATACAGTAAAACACAACAAACTTCTCAATAATCAAATAGAGAATAACTATGACAAAAAATATCTAAAATTATAGTATAAGCATTTAAACATAGTCCATATACAGCAAAGACTATCCCCCAAGAGACCAAAGTCTATAAAACTACTCCATATAAATGAATGTTAACTGTCAAAATAGCTGTTATATAGCAACAGCTCTCAGTAGTTTACTGTATAATGTATAGACTTTGGCACCATCTAGTGTTGAAAAATGAGTACCAACAAAAAATTACCAGACCATATCTTAACCCACAGTAAAAACACAAGATTAAAATGATCTTAATGCAGAATTTATGATTTGAGAAAATAATTTTAAAATACTTGTATCAATAGCGCTATTAACTGTAAGGTTATAATGCCCTTTTAAAGTATAAAGAAGCAGTATAGCAACAGGATGTAAAACACACATAACTAGTACATACACTCTTTAGAATATCCAAGAAGAACAAAACAAATAAATTAACTTCCGAAAATGTCAATCAGTTTAAACATAAACATGTAAACCATACCTAATAGCATTTAAAGATAACCCTATCTAAATTATACAACAGTTTATCTGTGTGTTAGCTTTCTAAACATAACATACATCACAATCCCCTCATATTGCTTATAGCAAATTGCGTGAAGTTCTTAATAGAACTAGAAAACAGTGTGAATAAATAAATATTTTAACATTTTGTTATATTTCAAACTACGGTGAAAAAACATGTCATAGGAAAAATGTATTTTCTTGTTTGACCATTCTTGTTATTTAGAATAAATGTGACTAACCTATTCTGTTGAGTTAAGAACCACTTCCACCTTAATAGTCAATGGCAAATACTCGCACTAAAGCGAGAAAGTCATGTGAAGAATCGCTGGTGGTGCTGTGGAAAGATAACTTATTTAATCCTGAATGTGGCCATCGCTTAGTCTCAGTAACTCTGTAAATAGCTAAAAATGAGCTAGGGGTTGGAATTACATTCTTTCATGTTTTTTAGTGCCTCCGATGGCCATCCTAAAATATTTAGATAGAAAGGGGGACCTTGATTTGGTTCTTTTGGAAGTTTGAAAATCAGTTGTGATGTGTCAGCATTTTAGAACTGCTTAATCTGACAAGTTTTCACAATGTTCTGTGCCTTAGAGTGACTGTTGGATCTTAACCGTTCACCACTTGATTATGAGATGGTGCTTTTTATGATATTTATTAGTAGGAGGTCACTTCAAGATGGCTTCTAACAGAGTTGAAATGTGTTTATACATCTTCCATCCTGATTTTTGTTTGTTCAGGAAGTGTTGGTTCTGTATATGGAGGTTTCGTGACAGCATAGCCTTTGTCCATACCTTTGTATGATGGCATTTTCATTGATGCTGTTGATATATATGTGTTCAGATGCTATTCTGGATCTTTATGGGCAGTCTACTTTGCATGTTTTATTAGAATTGATCTCGATGGTGACGTGGAGATTTGCTCTCCAATATGCTTTGTTCTAGTGTTTACACACTCAGCCATCTATAAGGATTTTATTCGATACTTTGGTTATGCCATGTGTGCAGTTGTATTAGTTAATGTTATTCATCATATACATTTTACTGACTTGTATTTATGTGGTGAGTATTTAATTGGTTTTGATATGGTAAGTTACTTATATTTGATCACTTGTAGAAGAATGCGACAGTGTATATGCCTTTTAAAATTTTTTAATATTTTAACTTTTAATATAGTTATACATGTTTCAAATATATGGGAGCAGTGAGAGCATGTTCCATAACTTAATATGCTGCAGCTCGTTATTGAGAGTCGTCCGATTGAGTATTGGACATATGCGGGAGCATTCTTGACATTTTTTGTTGCAGTTTGATTTGAGGAACGTCACCACTGTGGGCGTGTGGTTTAGACGTAGTGAACCAAGTGCGTGTTGTACACCAAACAGGTGTACTAACGTTTTTTCTTAATTGTATGTTTCTATTTGTATTTATGTATACCTTTCCATGAGGAGTTCTTCTTTTTCTTCTTATTTAATGATTGGGAATGTGCATATCAACTAAAGGGCTGTGAAAGAGTAAGTTTCAACAATGTAAGCCACAGTGATCAAACGCTCTATGTTTTAAAGACAGTCATGACAGTTTTGCATATTTTGTTTATGACTACAAGCATTTCTGCTGTATGTGTGGTTACTTGACATAATATAGTTTGCGGTTCCGCTTTATAAGGTTTTCCACTGTATGAAAATAGCCGTTTAGCTAGTCATCTGTTTACGGCTATGTCAACAACTATGCATGCAAGTTGCAAATATTACTGATGATGGGTTTTTACTGTTGAGACCCTCCATATGTTTAGCACATATATCTCAATGTTTGTTAACATGTGGTTTTTTTGATTTTTTGATTTTTTAATGTTTTGGTTATAATGCTTATTGATAATGCTTTGTCAGTACGCTGATTATGTGTAGGAACCATGCCGTCAGTCTGACTTTTGCTATAGAAATGTGAACGTGTTTTTGTTTACATTCAGGAGACTGTCCTTGTTGCAGTTGTCATTTCCCTTTTAAAATTTGTATAGTAGATGCCTTAGATTGAATGATTGTTTAGCTAATTGATGTACTTTTCCCGCCAGTTTATGTTTAAATGTGGGAGAATTTTAGATGGCTTTTATGTCTGAGGAAGCGTAGGTGATCCTACGCGAAAGTGCTTACTTTTTTGCCAATTAAATACGATTTTACATTTTGGATATGTTGCTAGTGTGTTCGTTCTTTAACTGAACGTTGGTCAACTGTGATTGAAAAATGTTTTGGAGACGCTGCCAGTGTTTTGCTTGAACTTTCTTGATTTACTGGGCATATCACGTGGTTAGACCACCGTATATTGTCTTCATAACTCTGTAAATAAATAGAAAGGTATAAAATCATTCCTGAAGCCTAATGCATGCTGAAGAAAAGCGTCACTGCGAATGTGAAGCTAGCAGACCTCTTCAGCAAATGATGACGTCACCGTCAGTCTCCGAGAATCCATAAGAGGTGCGTGACCAGGTGAAGATGCAGCTGGTGCTACAAGCAGAAGGTTTTCTCTTCAGATGGTCTCGAGAGGCGAAATTTCTCCCTCCATAATCCATACAACTGTCACAGGGGACTGTAATCTAAAAACTAGAAAATACTAACACACTACATTCGGAAAACACAAAAAGATAACTATATGACTGTTTAAAAAGCAGATAGTAATACTAGAAATCTGGAAAACATATACTATCACAATAATATTACATTTTGCCAGAACAAAATAAAGAATATGTTCAACACAACTATTAGAAAAAAATAAGATTAGGCATTAATAGACAAGCATATCCTAAAATATAAGTATTGACAGAAAAATATCACTTTTGAATTCCATTAAAAAGTACCATATTATGATATAGAGTCAGGAAGCTTTTTAAAAGTTTTAAAAAAAATATCTTTAGCATCTTTGGGATCAGAGCACATAAACCTTTTGTCATTGACTGTAAAAGACAAGGTATTTGGATAAGACATACAAAATCTTATCCCTCTTTTTATCAAGTCAACACAATAGGGGGCAAGTTTTTGTCTATTTAGTTTTATTTGAGAAGGGAGATCTTGAGAAAATGACAGTTTATGCGACTTCCATATAAATTGTTTTTTACTTTTAGCTGCTTCCAGGATCTGGAAAGTATCTTGAAAGTTTAATAACTTAGTATAAATAATCCTTGGTGAGGAAGAATCTTGTCTAGCACGTAATGCTCTATGTGCTCTCTCTACAATTATAGATTTTGAGGAAGTTTCACAGTTTAACAATGTTTCAAAGATGTTCTTAGCTACAGATAACAAGTTTTTATTGTCATAAGATTCTGGCAAACCACGAATAATGATGTTATTTCTTCGACTTCTGGCTTCCAAATCCAACAGTTTAGCTTGTATATCAGAAATAATCATATCTTTAGACTTAAGGTCACTTTCCAATGAATCAGTTTTTATCTCTAAAGCTGAATTTCTGTTTTCAATCATATCCATTCTATCATTTATTTGCTTTAAAGTTTTACTAAAGTCAGCAAATTGTTCTGAGAAGTTTTGGATAGCACTTTGGATAGGCTTTAATGCTACTTTTAGTTCGTCTAAATGGAAATTTGAATCATTTAAGTCTTTATTACTTACTTTGGAAGTTTCAGTAGATTGTTTAGATGTCCTTAGTCTTTTTGAACTGGAATCTTTTTCAGGAGAGAGCATTGAAGAGAATTTGGTCTTTGTAGGCTGAGTCTCCATGGAGTCGGATTTTGTAGCCATGCCCAGAGATGAAGTGCAACTGACAGGATATCAGGATCCAGGAATGAACTGAAGCAGCAGGTGTCCAAGCAGCTTAGAGAATAAAATTGTTCTGAGGTAAAATAAATCCCAGGATAAGAAGTCCAGAGAAAAAAATAATCCAAATGCGTAGAAAAAGATTTATAAAATCTTTTTGTAAAAAAACTGAGGAAAAAGATTGGTACAAAGTTGTAAAAAAGACCAAAAGTTAAATAGCTTTGAGGAGCTCAAAGAGTAGGGACTAATCTAGTCGGCAGCCATCTTGGAATTCAACAAAGAATATAATTTAATACAGTCAGGAAGCTGTATCAAAGAACACGTGTATGTTTTGTGTGCAAGGGGCCTATGATTTGAAAACAGCCTAAAGGTAATCTTTATCTTCTACTGGCCAGATGCATTTTCTTTAAATGTGGGTTTCAATGGTGTTTCAATGAATGTGAGTTTCAAGGGCAGAGAAGTTTTAATGCTAAGTCTATTTTCATTGTGAGACTGTATTGCTTTGTTTAGCAGATGTCTATTAGCTTTTGTGCTATAAAATGTAAAATAAAAGTTTTAAATGAAATCCAAATAATCGTTATAGAAGTAAAACAGTATGCACATTACATTGTTTATGGTAAATGGGGCAAAACAGCCAAGTAATGGACATTGGAATGGCTACAGAGGGGAGGCCTGTGCATGGGGAGCCCCATTTGACCATGATTTTGTGAGAGGGGAAGGGTGACAAACTCAAATACAGCCCCGGGCGACACAAACTCTAGCTATGCCACTGATCAGTAGGCAATGGAGAATGACTTTTGGAGGTCCTAGCAACTATAATAATCTAATAATCTTTTGCTAAGATTATAATATTGCCTACCATTAAATGCCCTAATTTACCACCAAATCCACATACTGCAAGTCACCAAAAACAGAATCTTAAGCTTCATCATCTTCTCCCTTCCCAGTGAACATCATTGCTGCACATTTCAAAAAAACAAATGGATGCCATTTACTACAGGGTCTGTGGCCATATTTTGGTTTTGCTGTTCTTCAGTTTACATTTGAAAGTTGGTATCTCACAATTCCATTGGAGTGGGTGGGGTTACATACTTATGTATGCAAATTTTGTGCTAATCAGCATACAGATTTGTACCTGTTTTTCATGGACCTTTGTCCAGATTTTAGATGTTTCCAGGTTGAGAGCTATGCACCAGATGATGTGTACGCAGTGCTGTGTCCAGCTTCCCCAAGTGCAACAGCTGGCTAATGGCTACTTCACTTTGTACTCAACCTGTCTCTTCCAGTACAACAGGTCCATTTCTGAACCTGGTTTACTGGTGGCACAGAGAGATGCTTTACCTCTGAATAACAGGCTGGATATAAGATGCCATTTTGTTTAATAAACACAATGCTCAGGTTCTTATTTCTGTGCATTGCTTTTTCATAAATATGACCACAAATGGGCCACATGGCTCCTCTGTAAGAAATAACAGCAGTAGGTTAAGTGGGAAGTGTATGTAAAAACTGAGTGCTTCAACCACAATTTTTTCTTGCATGCCACCTGCACTGATTAACTGTACATGTCCTCACGGCTCAGTCCACATGACTGCTAATGTGATATGGAGAGCAAACACATAATATGATGTCAAATTATTTGTGCTCGTCCAGCTTCCATGCCAACTTATTATTTATTAGTTGTATGGCAAATTCTAATACTTTCTGTCATTGTATCTGTCCCATGCATTGCAAAACGTTTTAGTTTATTTTGGCTATTCACTATTTTCCAGACTTTGTGTGTATAAAACAAAATTCTGCATAGTGCCCTGGGCTATCCCCATTTTATGTTCCAACAGATATCTTCATGCTCTTGTACATCTTTTCTGACATAAAGCTATCACCCTTGAGGTAATAAAACGTTCTTTATTACATTGTAACCTATTATTCTTAAGGAAATGCATATCACATTCCTTTAACGTATTTTGAAGTGGCTTTTTTGTAGAAACTGTAGTGTTTTCATTGCCTTCATCTGAGCTGCCTCCATGTTTAGCAGGTGTACTGCACTCCACAGTTATCTGTATAACATAAAAAACAACTTACTTTCTTCTGCTTATATCTTGCAAATGTATAGCAGAACATTCATTATTGTTTTAACAGCTTTTCACGTTTACTAAAGGATTGTCTAGCTAGCATAAGGGGATGAAAGCAGGTATAAATTAGTCATGTCACTGGATGTCTACAATTTGGGGAATTGTTTACTAGAATTTCTTACAACAATCTGGGGAATTGTGACTGGGCTAGTAATGGTCCTCTGGCTCAACAGCATAGTATTGATCTATGAACTTAAAACATCCCAAATTATTTTTTCTATTTCAGTTGTCATTTCCCAGAGGCAGGCAGGGGAATATGTATTCTTCCCTGTCATACTAACTTTGTTATATGGTTAAAAAAAACAGACAAAGTTCTCTAACAAATGAATTTATGCGACAGAACCTAAACTGCCCTGAAATTCTACGGTCCATTTGTTCACTGCTACACTCTTTGTTTCTGCAGAATTATCTGTATAATCCTTCTGTCCCCAGAGATCAGACTGACTGGCATACACAATTTTTCCTGCTCTTTACTAACGATGATGTACCAATGTACTTTTTTCTTCCTCCATTTCTGTTGTACTGTGCTAGTTCCTAAGAAATAAACGGCTACAAAAGAACTGTCAGTTCAGCTGCACTTGTATAAGAACTTAGGGATGTGCGTCATTTCTTCATATGGATTTTTTCCTTCTTCATGTTTTATAGTTCTTGTCTAAGCACCTTCTATGTGTCTGAGTAAACAAACCATTTTAAGTTTTAGTCTGATGTAATTCCTGAAAATTTCTATCTGCCATTTTGAACAGGGCTGTACATTACAAACTATTTTTCCTCTGTAAGCTTTTGAGTTCACCTTCACTCCTGACCCCATCTACTCTACTTCTTTTCTCACTAATGCATTGAAAAATACTTTGTCGCTTCTTATTACCAGCTGTACTATTCTGTCCTCAGCCTCAGCCTTAGCACTTCTCATTGCTTTTCCATGGCCTCTGGGACACTGACTCCCTAAAGTCTGTCATGTCTCTGTCACATGTGCATGCTCCAGGTGACACTAATGTAGATTTATTAAATGCTCTGCCTTGTGCTTTTCAATATTAATGTATGCCTACATCAGTTTATGAAGGTTTTACTCTGTGATGAATTTGTTGCACCTGTTTAACTGACTTGCTCTTAACTTAAAACAAATTTGGTTTTTGTGTTGCCAGTTATTATTTGATATGACTTTGTGGTAACATACTGAGGTTTGTCACACATGTGCATTGTCACCTCAGCAGGGTTCTGTTGTCTTTTAATTGTACATCTGAACCATTGTCTTTTATATGCTGTGCTCACGCAATTTTCTTTTAAAATATGTCTATGAATGCCTGCTCCACTGAGTTCCACTTACCGATGTTACTTGCACCTCTGTAGTTACATTTAGGGAAGGATGATGTTTGTATAGTGTCAGATAGTCCTCATCAATAACCCTTATGCACTGTACGGGTTCTTTTTCTGGTCGTACCCCTTTGTGTATATTAAGGCTAGATCTAGCACTAGGCAACCTAAGCAGCTGCCTAGGGCAAGGTGATGGCTTGGTGTCCCATAAATGTTAAAATAAACAAATAAATAAAAATTGAAAAAAAAAAATGTGTCTCACCTCATTTAGTTGCCAACAATTGCATTGCTCACTCTCCAGGAAACATTAGTAAATAAATAAATAATAAAAAATACTGTCGCACTACATTTGGTCACTGAAGATTACACTACTGGCTCTATAGGAAGTCTTTGTCTTTCTGTCTCATTAGAGCCTGTGGCTCACATGTGATTGGCTCAAATGAAGACCCAATGACAGTGAGGTTTCCTGTAGTTTCACACTGAAATTGCAGCATTTTACGAGTGCAAATGTTCATAAGTGCCATTTTGGAACAGCATTTAAGTGCTGAAGTAGAGTTGCCATTATGTTTTGTATTTATTTATTTTAACATGGGAGGACCTATTTAACTTTGGTGGTACAGTGTGCTTTTAACAGAGTGTGGTATTTTACAAGTTCCTTTTAGGACAGCATTTATGTGTTGAAGTGGAATTAATGTTGCTGTAGATCATTTATTGTAATATCAGTGATTTTTTGAACATTGGTGGGATAGAGTTGGAGCAGATATTTGGTGAGACAGCACTGGAATAAACTGCGTTTTCGAAAATTTTACAGGTGTGTGTGTGTGTGTGTGTGTGTGTGTGTGTGTGTGTGTGTGTGTGTGTGTGTGTGTGTGTGTGCGTGTGTCTGTGTTACATATGTTCCTGGATCCCATTAGAGATTCTAAAATTAACAATGACCCTATGTGGAATAGGACTTTTGGTAGAATTATACAACGAGGTCACCCTAACCCAAAAGAAGAGAAAAGGAAGGACAGTTACATTCTAACTTACACTTGGGATTTCAATAGGAGAAATGGGTCATCCTCACTGACAGTCAGCAACTTGTAAGACGTTTAGGAGATCATCCTACTTTTGCATATAAAAAAGCAGAAGCATACATAGCCACGTGGAAAAGAAAAATAAGGAACACCAAGGATGACAGGAGCACTAAAATCTGTGGGCCACCTGACGACACTTTCTGTGAATACTTCATGGACTATGACTTATTTGAGTGTTCCTTTCTTAAAAAGATGGTGAAATCTTCAGCAAGTGGTAACTAATACTAAAAAAGTTGTACATAGGGCCATGTGTAATGACTGCCCTGCATTTTATGTGGGTAAGACTATGAATAAACTGAAAAGTAGGATTTCAGGTCATCTTTCTGACATCAGATGTAAATGCCTTATCCAAACACTTATTAGAACACCCCAGACTTTCTTGTTTTAAATTTATCATTCTGGATTGTGTGGAGATGGATGAGCTTGAAGGGGACATCAGTGGTGTGTTGGAGAAAAAAGAATTATGTTGGCAGTTGAAATTAAATGCATTCAGAAAACCAGGACTTGGCTACTATTGCTCTACTAAGAGTGTGTTGAATTTACGTAAGCTGCCACACAATCTGTAAAGGTTTTTAGGTAATTTTTTGAGAAATATTTTCATGTACTAAAAAAATACTAAATAATAATAAAAATGAGGTGTAGAATGTGTCTATATATATATATATATATATATATATATATATATATATATATATATATATATATATATATATTCAAGTATAACTCTCCCAAACCAACTTCACGAAATAAAATCCAAAAAGTGTATATATATATATATATATATATATATATATATATATATATATATATATATACACTCAAAATACTGAAATCTCGAATTTCAGTATACTGAGACTATAAAGTCAAACACTCACAATACCAAAATCTCAAAAGAGCAAAATTCAAAATCTCGACTTTTAAGGAAACCCTCCACCACACAAACAAACATACACACACCTTCCTCCACACTACAACAAACTAATAAACACACACATACACAACAGCACAAACACACACACCTAACCTACATATAAGCAGGGGATAAGCCCCCCTGTGGGGGGCTGTGTCCCCCACACCCCAGCTACTTATATACACTAACTCCGAGATCGCACTAAAAAGACAAAGACACTAAATCTACCCCTACATACTCTACATTCCCCTTGCACAAATACACATCATATACTTACAAACACTACCACTCTCAGAAGTTACACACTCATGTCCTTACCTAACTGCCCTAACCTACCCCTAAAACTTTCTAACACACTCACACACACTCAAATCCTACCGAAACCCTTAAAAAACAGCACTTACCTGAATCTCCATACATTTCCACACAACAGCACGCAAACTATATCCCACAGCACACCAGCATAGTAAATCCCACATCGCACATCACCACAACCACGGATTCGACATTCTGAATTCGAGCAAGTGCAGTTTTGCTCAACTGCACTTTTTCGGCACTTTCGTCTCGAGATGCAAAATTCGAGATTTGAGTATTTCTAGATAGTAAAGTCCTTATATATATATATATATATATATATATATATATATATATACATATGTATAAATATACATATATATATATATATATATATATATATATATATATATATATATATATATATATATATATATGTTTATATAGTAATCTCAATTCTGCTTTGATTAGATTTATTGCATCACACCAGAGAGTTAAACGATAAATTAAAAACACATATTTTCATGCCACTATTACCATGTAGTATTGGTATAATTCCCCCATTTACCATGCTGGTGGATACTCATGCATACTCAGGCATACACCTGCACACTTTTATACATTACTAGTTTACTTCATCCACTTTTTTTGTATTTTTTGTGTGTTTTTTCTACTAGTTTTCATTGTATAAACATGTTTTTGGGGCTGTAAACATGAAAACTGTCATGACAGTGTTCTGAGCTAACTTTTTTATGCATACTAATGCACATCGATGGATATTTACTAGATATTATTAGACATATGCATTTTTATATTTATAGTATTTTAGTTTGATTATGTTTATGATTAGATAGCTATGTGTTTTTTCTTGATATTAGTTCTTGTCACAGACCTGATGAAGGTTTTATTGCATTAGTTAGCCAGAAGCAATTTTAGTTAAAAGTCTTTTTATGTATATCTTTTTTATGTATATGTTATGCTTTTCTTAATACCTGATCTTCGCATGTGGGTTACAAATAGATAGGCAGTGTTTTCCTTAACTAGGATTTAGTTTGATATAGTCAGTAGTAGTGTGTAGGGGTGGGTGCTGTTCTAAAATGCACTTTTACAGCTCTGTTTATATTGTTTCCCATGAATAGGCTGGTTTAAAATGAAACAATATGTATATTTTCCACACCTACTTCAAAGTATATAAAAGCTCATATGTGTATATAAAAGCTGATGGTTAATATTGTTAAACTATTTCAGATTTTTTGTTACTGAGGATACCTGGTCTGTGGCGAATAAAGGCTTTGGAGTGCCACCTGAGTTTCACGATTTTTGGAAATTATTGTGAATGCACTCGTCCCCAAAGTTTGAAGTTTTAAGACCACTAGTTTCTCTGTTATTTATTTATTTATTTATTTTATTGTAAATACATACTGATCAGTCACATCATGAAGTTATGGGAAAGAGTAGTGGAAGCTAGGTTAAGAAGGGAGGTGATGATTAGTGATCAACAGTATCGTTTCATGCCAGGAAAGAGCACTACAGATGCATTATTTACTCTGAGAGTGTTGATGGAGAAGTACAGAGAAGGTCAGACGGAGTTGCATTGTGTCTTTGTGGATTTAGAGAAAGCATATGACAGGGTGCCTAGAGAGGAGTTGTGGTATTGTATGAGGAAGTCGGGAGAGTCAGAGAAGTATGTAAGAGTGGTACAGGATATGTATGAGGGTAGTGTGACAGCGGTGAGGTCTGCGGTGGGATTGACAGATGCGTTTAAGGTAGAGGTGGGATTACATCAAGGATCAGCTCTGAGCCCTTTCTTATTTGCAATGGTGATGGACAGGTTGACAGACGAGATCAGACAGGAGTCCCCATAGACTATGATGTTTGCAGATGACATTGTGATCTGTAGTGAGAGTAGGAAACAGGTGGAGGAGGCCCTGGAGAGGTGGAGATATGCTCTGGAGAGAAAAGGAATGAAGGTCAGCAGGACTAAGACAGAATATATGTGTGTGAATGAGAGGGAGGATAGAGGAATGGTGAGAATGCAGGGAGTAGAGGTGGCGAAGGTGGATGAGTTTAAGTACTTGGGATCAACTGTTCAGAGTAATGGTAAGTGTGGAAGAGACGTGAAGAAGAGAGTACAGGCAGGATGGAGTGGGTGGAGAAGAGTGTCAGGAGTGATTTGTGACAGACGAGTACCAGTAAGAGTGAAAGGGAAGGTCTATAAGACGGTAGTGAGACCAGCTATGTTATATGAGTTGGAGACAGTGGCATTGACAAAAAGGCAGGTGTCAGAGCTTGACGTGGCAGAGTTGAAGATGTTAAGATTTGCACTGGGTGTGACGAGGATGCACAGGATTAGGAATAAGTATATTAGAGGGTCAGCCCAGGTTGGAAGGTTTGGAGACAAAGCCAGAGAGGCAAGAGTACGTTGGTTTGGACATGTGCTGAAGAGGGATGCAGAGTATATTGGGAAAAAGATGTTAAGGATGAAGCTGCCAGGTAACATGAAAAGAGGAAGGCCTAAGATAAGGTTTATGGATGTGGTGAGAGAGGACATGCAGGTGGTTGGTGTGTCAGAGCAAGATGAAGAAGACAGGAAGAAATGGAAACAGTTGATCTGCTGTGGCGACCCCTAACAGGAGCAGCCAAAAGAAGAAGAAGATTGTAAATACATAGTTCCCACCTCTCAAGGTAGTTATTGAGTAAAGGAGGGGATTGATTTTAGTATCAGGAGCTTAATCCTATGCACTATGTTCTTTGGGTACGGTTCCTGGTTTCCTTGTTTTGTTGACTGGCGAGACTGTGTTTTTATTTGCCTGTGAATAAGATGGGCCTCATGAGGTCTACAAGTTTAACGTTGAAATATTGACTTGTCCTTTTTTGACACACCGATGTTAAATGCACTGTGTTGGCCTACAAAATTTTGTCTTGTATTTAGAGCAGATGAGTATGTGTATGAGCCATCAGTAAGCTACTTCATGTAGAGTGCAAATTTTTATGTGTCATTTTGGAACAGGGTTTGATTCCCTCATCCTTTATTTTTCTAGTGTGTTAGTATGAACAAGTTACTTCTCCAGACAGTGCTCCTGGTCTGCTCCTGAAATAAGACACTTTTGTCCAGTGGGCTGTCACAGCTGTTAGCAAATGTCTTAGATGCTTGCCTTTTGAATTCCTGCAACCTTCAAGTAACAGCTAACTAGTGCTTCACTATATGCTATTTGATTATGGAACCCAGCTCATCTCATGTAGTACTATGTGTTGGCAGATGCATTTTGAGTAAATATGAGTTTTAAAGAAAGAGAAATTTATGATTGTTTATGCTGTCTGTTTTCAGTGTGAGTGTTTTATCAAATGCCTTCCAGTATTTTTTGGCACAATTTTTTTAATAAAAGTTTTAAATGAAATCTAAGTGTCTGTGATCATTGCTAAAATAAAGAGCAAAACAGTACACACATGACAGGTTTGAACAGAGTTTTATGGTAAATGAGTTGAGACAGCCAAGTAATACTGGTGTCACTGTGGGGGTGTGGCTACTCCTTTTCCCTGCCTAGGGCCCCATTTGACCATGACCCAGCTCCGTGCACAATTGTTTTGTTTAGCAAATGGCCAATAGTGTTTGTGTTATAAAATTTAAAATAGAAGTTTTAAATTAATCCACATCTCTCCAATCATTGTAAAAACAAAGATGAAAATAGTGTGTGTACACTGATCATTTTGAATCATGTTAATGGTAATTGGGGAGAGATGGCCAAGTAATGGGACATGGGAGTGACTTTGGGTGGGGGTCTGGTTCATTACCCTGCCCCATTTGACCATGATCTGGATCTGGTCTATATTTTATTAATTGCATATATAATGAGATAAGATGGTACTTCTCTTTTAATATCTGACATCCATGGCCAGGATTCTAAAGGATTTTCCTGTGTGACTTTGTCACATTAAGTTGCATATCCAAAGGCTCTGCTTTGGCTTCCTTAATCTGTTTTCTATATCCCTGCATTATACCTGCTTTGCAAGTCTGTCAAAATAGGGACATAATAGTACAATAGACTGAAATCTTAGACTCATTTCCTTGTTTACACTTTACTGTAATTTTCTATATGTGGATCGTAAGACACCATATTGGGAACTGCTGGCCTTGTATGGAACTTATCTGACTTTCCCAGTCTGAAGCTGATAACATGACATTAAAATGATTCCACCAGCAAGAGAATTCCATCTGGAATTGTCCCTTTGAAAGATGTCTTGCCTATCTGAGCAGTATGATGACGGATAATATGAGTTCTCCCTCCTGTCTTATTTATTTACATCTTCAATCTTATTGTGCTCATTATTTCCAAGAGGCAAGTCAGAGTACCAACAGGTGGAGTTTCACTTATAATATGGTGAATTCTTCATATGGTGTTTGTTTTTTTTTGAAATTTACATTTTCTTGGCTCCCTGGTCTTCGTTTAGAAACTCCCAACACATCTACCAATGCACGCGTTTGACTCGGATAACTCCCCATAGGAAATCAATTTAGAAGGGTCCTGTCACATTTGAGACATCATTTGTCAGTCATGTCCTGCTTGAACCTCAAGTTTGTATAAACATCTATTCCTCCGGCAGCATCCTCATGGCTGCTTTCATTCTGTGTAAGTATTTTTCCATCTGAATGGATGTCAAATTATAGCATTACATCTTTCAAATTTGTACACAAGGAATGGTATATCCTTTGAGCCTTCTTTGATTTTGCCTCCCACTAAAAGCATTATCCTCTAGTCATTGCCTGGGGACTGCAGTCACTGATATAATTTCTCCATCCTTCAAGGGTAGTATAGTGCTTAGTCCTGTCCACAGTGGTAGGTCATATGACAGTCAGGGCTCACCCTTTCATCTCAATCAAGGTTTATGGAAATGAACAGTGCACCTCTGTACCAAGAGGAGTGATTTCCAGTAACATTCCTGACCTAGTATGTTCAATTACATTTCAACTTTCAGTGTAGAATTTCTGTTTCAGCTATCAAATTATTTGGTTTCTACTTAGGCAGAGTTAGCTAGCTAGAAGTTAGTTGCTGATGCTTTTCTTAGAATATAAAAGTGTGTCACAGCAACCATATGAAAATCAAGTGTTGCACTTCACTTTGACTATATGTACTAAATTAATGATTATATTCTTACAGATTCCCAGGTACTTACTATGTAATTGATTAGTAAGGATCTTAGGAAGCCTAGACTTACATTCTTGTGGTAGTTCTTAGCCCTTATATTTTGTGTACAAATATCCAGAGACTGGATGAACAAGAATATATTGGAGCATTTACATGTTTCCCTTTTCCAGGAGGGACAGGGGTGCTAAACCAGGAATATATCTGTGGCTACATATCCATTCATTCAAATTGCATTTGAATAGAGTAAGAGAACTATTTTGTTTTATGTGGAGTGTAAGACGGCTTCACAGAAATGGTATTCTCTGTGATACAACCCTATCCCTTGTACATGTTTAATTTATTTGGCAAACGAGATGGAGTATTCACAGTGATACAACCCTATCCCTTGTACATGTTTAATTTATTTTGCAAACGAGATGGAGATCCCTTGAGTGAGTGTTTATGATACCAATGGACTTGTGAATGCATTCCTTGGGTATCCTTGCTTATTACAGAGTATTGATATTGGTAGGTACCACAGTGTGTTTTGAATGTTTTTTATTTAGTTTGATTTGGGGTAGAATAAGGTATCAAGGGATCAAATTGCATATTTGTTTACCACAATAATAAATAACTAAATAATGTGTTGGGTACATCTTAAGCCAGGTATTCTCTCTTTAGCATATTCATATGTCTTTCAAGAGCATTTTATAAACAACTGGAAAGAACCCTGCATTTTTCCATGTTAACACAAAATCCTTCTAATTTATATTGCTTAGACCTAATTAATATTGAAAAATGTCTCAAATATACTTTGAGAAATTTATCACAGGACAGTGTTAAACAGTGTTACCGTGTTCATTTTATTGAGGTGTTGCATACTTCTTAACCACTTAATGCAAAAATTCTGGATAAAGCCAAAAAATGGGGGGAGAGATTTTAAATATTGTTCTTATAAACTATGAAGGTTGCTAGAATAACAGGTTTTGTGTCAGTGTACAGTTTGTAAAAAATACAAAATCTGAAACTCAGATGTCTGTCATTTGTTAGTGATATCAATTGTCAGAAATTTGCCAGAAAACCACACATTTTATGAGGAAAAGACCAAGAATATAGGTAAAAATGTAGGCATTGTCTGAAATTCTTAACAGTTGAAAGGTATGCTATGTTGATAATAATATTATAAAACATATATAAATATAATTTTTTAACAGAGAATAATTAATCTAGATTGTCATCTTATTATAATATCTAATATAATAGCAAATGTATTACCTACAATTCAGTGTTATGCAAAAACGAGAATTGTTAGAATGGTGTAGGTAAACCAGTCCTCCAAACGTAGATAAATAACAGCAACAAACAGATAAAGGAGGCTCCGGATCACATCTGATGAAGTGGCGTTTTGGCTTCGAAAGTGCTCACCTTTTACTGAATAAATACTTTAATGTTTGGATTTGCTGTGGTCCGGAGCCTCCTTTATCTGTTTGTTGCTGTCAGTGTTTTGCAATTTGTTAATTCTTTCTTTAGCTCAGTAGAAATGCTTTATGTATATCACATGCATGTTTGATTTTTAACATAGTATATTTTGTTTTTCAACTTTCTCACGGACCCATTGCATACAATTGCAAGTGTGTGCGTGTGTGTGTGTGTGTGTGTGTGTGTGTGTGTGTGTGTGTGTGTGTGTGTGTGTGTGTGAGTGTGTGTTGGAGGGCTTCCTCTTGTTACAGCTAATCAATTTCACCTCTGTGTTCAGATGCTGTATCTGTATTTCTATGCAGCTGTAGCTGTGAAGAATAATATTCTTATCACAAACATTGCTGGGTCTATATCGCTTAATAAAAATACATATTCATCAAATACGTATTCATCAAACACTAATCTGTGAAACTCATTTCAGCGAACCCCAGACATTTTACCAGGGTTAGGAACAACTTGCCACCCAGCACTTCGGAACAGACATTGCATTAAATCAAACCCACCCAACTGGGGGTTGCACCCCTCACACCCCCACCCCCAGCTAGATATACCAATTCTGAGATCACACTACAGTGGGGAAAAGGGAAAAGTTGTGGTGATGGTCAAGTGCTTTCTAACCCTGGGAAAAAGTCCAGGGTTCTCTGAAATTATTTTCCGTGATTAGTGTTTGATGAATATGTATTTGATGAATTCATATTTTGATTAAATGATATAGACCCAACATTGCTACCCTCTCTAGTGTAATTAAGTGTTTCAATCTTGCGTTTCCTTTCTCAACCATTTTTCCAGCAGTATTTGAATTAAGTTCCTCTAGTCTTTCTTGATATGCTTTGTGGAATGTTCAATATAGATCATAGATTTATAAATCTTGTTGTTGAGGGACAAGGACAAATGTTTTTATTTTAGAATTTAATACTTTAAAGGCATTTAACTCGAATCAGGAATTACAGGGTATATTTTTATTTTAAGACCTTAATGATTTAATTGTTCTACCTGCGGTGGTGGTGCTGCAGTAGCGTTGTCGCCTCACAGTAAGACGCTGTCCGGTTCGATTCTCAGCTAGCGCATCTTCTGTGTGGAGACGTGCGTGAATGGGTGTACCTTCGTTGAAGGTTGTGTGTCAGGGCTGGTAACTCGGCACGTAAAAATCAACTACCAATCATTAGCGGACCGGAGTTCTGTTGTGGTAACCCCTAACCGGGAAAAGCCGAAAGACACAAATGATTTAATTGTTCTCAGGTTCATAGGTCAGTACTAGGCTAGTTGCCCTTGTAGGTCATTTTATGCCTTACCAATTTCCCTTCTAAAGGTAAGAATCACATCCTGTACCTTGTGTAGGTCATTTTATGCCTAGCCAATTTCCCTTCTAAAGGAAAGAATCACATCCTGTACCTTGTGTCTGTGAGGGTAATACCTTATTCATTATATACAAAGAATGCAAACATGAAGGTATATCTGCACAGAAGTAAGACCAACAAACCAAAAGACATGCAGACTGGAAAGCCAGGGATTGTGACTTCAACAAAGGCTCATTTTTGCTATGAATAAATATACTACAAGGCAATGCCACAGCAATAAAGGCCTAAAAATCCACCAAATAAAAGTGGAAAAAGTAAAAACAATTTATTAATATAAACCACACAAAAGTTAAGTGGCTTTGTCCATACACAGTAAACTCAGACTTCATCAGAACTATCCAGTTGGAATTACACAAAAGTTTAATTATATCACTTCAATGTGTAAGGAGCCTGCCTTAAAGAGAAATGCACCAATAAATTAAATAGTGAAAAGCACATGATGAAGAAGATAAAAATCTAGCTTAAAAATATAATGATAATGATAAAGCTTAAAAGTTTTAAAAATGTGGACATACTTAAAAATTCATCACAAAAGGAAATTACAGTTTGACATTAAATACTTGCATAACTTATATTTTGGATGCAAACTACTTCTTATACACGCACACACACACACACACACACACACACACACACACACACACACACACACACACACACACACACACACACACAAGTCATACATACACATGCAAAGGCACAGTGAGAAAGACTCACACATACAGTCACAGAAAGACTCACACACAATAGACACAGAAATATACACACACACACACACACACACACACACACACACTCACACACACACACACACACACACACACACACACACACACACACACACACACACACACACACACAAATGTGCCCAACAATTGAAGTCCTCTTCTTGACTAAATGCACCTCAGGCGTTTCAGGCGTTTCTTTGTGATCAAATGAATGACAGAATTCATGCAGTGTAAGACATTGTAACGCCCCTCGCTCATGTATCTTGTATTTTGTGTGCTGTGAGTAGCTGGGAGATGGTAATGTGTTGAGGAAGTTCAAACTAGATGCAGCAATGGGAGAGGTTAGGGAGGCTGCAGACCTAATTTGCTAATTATGTTGCAGGTACTTTCTAGTTTGTGTTTGGTAGAAGAGTTGAGATGTGTGAATATTATTGAGGCATATAAGAGATCAGGAAGGAGAAGGGAGGTGGCAGCTAGTTTTTTAATATGATCACTTAGCAGGTGCTTTGCTCTGTAAAGACAGCTTAGTTTACAGTGTGTCCTTTTGACTAATGTGTGAATGTGCAGATCAAAGTTTAACTTATCATTGATAACACCTATTAATTTTGTTTTGGTGATGTTTTCAATTTTTGTGGTGTTTCAGGAGATAATATTAAGGTCGGTGTTGTTTTGATTTATGTTTTTAGGACGGAATAGGATTAGTTTGGTTTTGTTGGGGTTTAAGAGCAATTGAGATTTATTTAGTTAGTTTTCTATAGAGGTGAAAGCTTCCTGTGGGATTGTTTCTAAGGTGGGAAGATTTGGGGCTGAGGAAACTAAAGCTGAGTCATCAGCATATTGTATTGTGGTGGTGAGTTTTAATTCCATGTGCATGTTGTTAATGATGATATTGACATGTATTGGCTCAAGAATGGAGACTTGGAGACTCCTGTAGTGATTGAAAGGAATGTGGAGAGGGAGTCATTCCATTTTAAAGACTTGGTGTTATTTCATCCGCTCTTGCAACCTTGCCACAATGGAGCTGTTTAATTATATCAATGACATCATCTACAGAAATGGATCTAATCTTACCAGCTGCTTTTTGCACTACCCCCTCAGACGTGGTCATTTTACAGATTCAGAAGTGCCTAATGGTGGTCAAACATCCTCCTGGTAGTGTCCCCAGACAAAGCCAGATTTTTAACACCCTTGCTGAAAAAGAAACCTGGGTAATGCAGTTCTTCTTCCTCTTGAGCAAAGAATTGTTTATAAGAACTACTTTAAGACTGTCTGAAAGTCATTCTCTAAGGCACTGTTAATAACTTACCACATTGAGGCCTTCTCTTGGGCATCTACCACAGCTGCTGCCTTCTTTCCTGATTTGATGGTACCTTAACTATCGTTAAAGTAGAAGACACTCACCAATAGTCTTTTAAACAAAGCCTCCTATTTTGGTTTTACAGTCTCTTTCATTGAAGCAGCCCGAACTATTGAGGATTTGAAAGAGGTCCATTAAGACTCAACATCCCTTATCTACCATTTGTTGCAGAAGAATTTGTTTTGGAGATAAAAGTTGACCTTAGCCTGCATAGATGCATTAGCTATGAATTCCCAAGATACTTTCAGTATATCTGACCATTTCAATCAACTTAAAATGACATGATGATTAGAACACCTTTTGCTGTAATGAGCTAATATCTTGACATACTACATTAATCTCTAATGCATTACATGCGTCTTGCATACATTTTAATATATGTTAATACATTTTAAGATATTTACAGCTCCTGTTCTTTACCTTGTTTGTTCTTTAGAATGGATATATTTTATGCCAGTGCTTTGTATTTGCCTGCATGACCCAGGCACAGCAGAAATGGGGCTTCAGGCCAGTTCAGTTACAGTACCTCACTAACAGATATTAAATCAAATATTTAAAATAAAATAAAATAACTTTCCTCACTGTTTTTACCTCTCAGGTCATAGCTTCCCTTTCAACTCCTGACTGCAATTTCTCTCCTGTAGGAACTTTTCTGTAGAGGCTTACTGCATTATATAAATCTTGGTACATTAAATGGTTTTAAATTGCTGGACAACAGAAGATTTTTAGTCAATGCAAAAATTGTATATCCAATTTTTGTGTACTCCTGTAATCTTGTGTAATCTTGAAATATAAAAACGTATGAACACACAAGAAACTGGAAAGTGGAACTCAAACCAAAAACTATAGATGGAATGAAGGAGCGAACACAATTCTTTAGTACTTTCATTCAAATTTATTCTTCATGAACTTCTTCAGAAAAAAGTTAACTTCTCAAAACACACCTCTTATAAAGTTACATCACACTTCACATGACTTTCATGATACTTTAAATTAAAGGTATAAAATCATACCATAAAAATAAAAAACTGGCTTGTTTTCCAAACAGCTTTGAATGTCAAAACATCATAAAAAATGTCTTAATATAAAAACATCATCATATTATTATAATTTGAATGTTATTTTAGTGCTAAAAAACACTTAATATTAATGCATTCGTTCAGACCAGGGGCTCTGTCTGCTATCAAACTGATCTGCCACAATGACTCCTTGCATTCTAAAATCAAATTGGTGTCCCCTATATAGTCCACTTGTTGAACATAATATATGACTGAAAAGGTGAACTTTTTAAAGTTCACACAGTGAATAGCATGCCTGGCTAAAGCATTGGTAAAGTCCTTTTTCTTAATAGCAAGTGTGTGCTCATATATTCTATGCTTTAAACATCTAATGTTTTTTCCTACATAGTAACTAGGACAAAAGTCACATACTGCGACATAAACTATGTTTGTACTTTCATAGGTGAACCATCTGTGGACCCAAATAGTCCTTTTAAGATGAGTAATAAATGTATCAGATGTTGTTTCCACTTCCATTATCATTCACCTCATATATACCTACATTGTTTACACTTCCTGCAGGATAAAGTACCTCAAACACTATTCACATCAGTCGATGCTAAAGTGTGCCCACTCCCAACATTTTCCAAAATATTTTTGATGATCTTGATTTGTTTGTAGGTGAACTTGAGTTCTACACCAACTACCTGTATGAGTTCCCTATTCCCCATCAAAACCTTCCAATTGTCCTTAATTATGTGTTTGATGACACCCATCTCATTGACAATGGGGATGGGGAAAGAAATAGTAAACAGTGTGTTGTCCTTCTTTTTCCTTGTTGTTACTTACACCACCAACCCCCCAATGATGGGTTTGGCAGCATTTTGTCTCAGAATGAACACTTCCTTATGTATATTGGTTAACCAAGCCTGGTCATACCCTCTTTTTTCAAACAAATGTGTCAGCATGATGACCTCTTGAAAAAAGTGTCATCATCAGATGTAAGTCTACTGAGGTGAATAAATTGCCCCTTGTTTACCCCTTTCTTCATATGCCTAGGGTGTAAGCTATCTCTTTGCAAATATTGGTTGACAAAAACATCTTTCCTATAAATCTTACTCACAAAAGTGTTACTGAATGTATCAAAAGCCAAATGTATGTCCAAGAAATTAATGGTCCTACCAGAACTTCCCACAGAAAATTCCAAAAAAATCTGTGGTGTGATTTAAGTCCCTAACAAAGGGCTCAAATTCAATCTCATCACCAGTCCACAGAAATATCAAGTCATCAATAAATCTTTGATATAAAATAATGTGGGACCTTTGCGGGTGTACATATAAATATCTCTCCTCCCACATGGCCATTACAAGGTTGGCAAAAGATGGGGTCACCCTTGCCCCCATAGCCACCCCTGAGGTCTGCTTATAATATCTTTGGTTGAACTCAAAAAAAATTATTATCAAGAACTATACCCATAAGCCTGCAAACCATCTCTATTTTACTGTGTGTAAAGTCAATGTTCCCATTGAGGTAATCTCTCAGATATTCTATACCAACATCTTGGCTGATACATGTATACAGTGATTTAACGTCTAAAGACGCAAAATAAAAATCACCATGAGTGAGTTTAATGTCCCTCAAAATTTCCAAAAGGTGCCAGGAGTCCCTAAGGTACAACTATAGGATTAAGTATGTAATCCAGCCATAAAGAAATATTTTCTGACTTGGTTCTCTTGGCTGAAATAATGGGCCTAAAGGGCAGATTTGTTACTGATTTGTGTACTTTGGGTATCCCAGAGAAATGTCCCATGCTGGGATGTTCCACTAACAAATATTCATATGTGTCATGATTTAAACTACCCTGGCAAAACATGTCAAAAAGATTAGTGTTTATTCTCAAAAAACTGTTGTTAATTACATTCTTATCTACAACAGAATAAGCTGTGTCATTTATCAACATGTCTTCGATGTTTTTAACATAATCTTCAGTACACATAATCACCATCATGCCACCCTTATCAGCTCTTGTTACTCTAATGTCTTTATTTTTACTTAAAATACACAGTGCCTGGTGTTCTTCCACAGTGAGGTTGTGCATGTGGGTGTCCTTAACAATATTCCTCATATCCAGTTCACACATGTCACCAAACACTTGCAAGGTGTTACATAAGGGGGTGGGGGTTATATGTACTATTCTTTTTAAATTTGTTTCAAACCTCTTGTTTGTCTACATTTAAATCATGCAGTAGGTAACAAAGGTTCAATTTTCTCAAAAAAGTTTGAAATCAACTAACAGTCTGGTAATATTAACAGAGCTGCTTGGTTTGTTTGTGTTTGTGTCTTTCGGCTTTTCCCAGTTAGGGGTCGCCACAGCAGAACTCCGGTCCGCTAATGATTAGCAGTTGATTTGTACGTACTGGCTTGCTAGGCCTGACGCACAACCTTCAACGAAAGTATGCCCATTCACGCATGTCTCCACGCAGAACACGCTCTAGCTGAGAATCGAACCGAACAGCGTCTTACTGTGAGGTGACAACGCTAGCGCAGCACCACAACCGTGGGTCAACAGAACTACTTGGTATGTAGGAAAAACCTTTTTTCAAAACTGAAATCACATCATTAGATAAAACACTGTTTGACAAATTCAGAATGTGAATTTCAAAGTCTGAAACATTTAGTTTTTCTTTCTGTTGTTGTTTCTTCCCCTCATTTTTGTCTTGTTCTGAACCTGGTTTGACCACCTGGGAGTCCGTTTGTTGTTGCCCCCTTGGTCCACCAAAAAAGGACCTGATCCACGGGGGTTGTTTGCAGATGAAACCACTTTAGCAAATGTTGGATTATTATTGTCAAACCCCGTTGAAACTTGCTGAACTGTGTTACTGTTGTTATTATTGTAATTGTTGTTAGGGACATTGTTGTTATTATCAGTGGTCATACTATTGTTGTTTACACTTCCATTATCATTCACCTTACACTGTGTGATGTTGTTTAAGTTGATTATGTTCAACAAGTGGATTATATAGGGAACACCAATTTGATTTTAGAATGCAGGGAGTCATTGTGGCAGATCAGTTTGGTAGCAGACAGAGCCCCTGATCTGAGCGAATGCATTAATATTAAATGTTTTTTAGCACTAAAATAACATTCAAATCATAATAATATGATGATGTTTTTATATTAAGACATTTTTATGATGTTTTGACATTCAAAGCTGTTTGAAAAACAAGACAGTTTTTTTTATTTTTAATGGTATGATTTTATACCTTTAATTTAAAGTGTCATGAAAGTCATGTGATGTGCGATGTAACTTTATAAGAGGTGTGTTTTGACAGGTTAACTTTTTTCTGAAGAAGTCCATGAAGAATAAATGTAAACAAAAGTACTAAAGAATTGTGTTCGCTCCTTCATTCCATCGACAGCTTTTGGTTTGAGTTCTACTTTCTAATCTTGAAATATCGTACTTGAGTCTTTTGCTTGTGCTTTTTTGCCTTCCGCACCTGGGCCATGGTTGAAAAGGTTTCAAGGGCCAACCTACTCATCTGGTTAACCAAGAATCAATCAATCAATCAATCGATCATGCAGGCTATTCATCCAAATCAAACTTCTCAGTAAATCTCCATCATTCATCATGTGCACATTGAAGTCCTTTAGCAGAATTACAACACAAGTTGGTTGCATGCAATGAATATCTCAGCAAGTGTCTAAGAAGACTGAATCCTCTGATTAGCTGTTAGGTGCATACACGCAAACAATACACAGAGTGTTTTTGTTTATAAAACTATGTCATATTGGAACTACTGTTTCATCTTTTGACACACACTCCATCAGTACAAAGTGAAGTCTGGCCTTGAGTATCTCCACACCTGCCTGGGACCTCTCCTGAAGATCAACTACAGAGTAGTACAGACACCTCGCTTATTTCAGAAGTCTGTTTCCAGAGCCAATGATATGTATTGATATATGATCATATAAATCTGATTAGTACTTTTCAACCGTTGACACAAGTTCTAGCTCTTTCACAGCAGATAAGTGATATTATACATTCCATCAGACACGTTTTATAGTTACATCTCCATGGTCCTGTCTATCTTAATTTGTAGCACTCTTGCTGCCACTTGACTGGAATACTACTTGAAGTCTAGTACCCTTCATGTTGTGAGTAATGAGGCCCTTTCGTGGCTCCATAATGTTTTTGAGTGTGAGTCTACATGGGTAATCTGGCCACTAGAAGGTTAATAGTGATCCCCATTCTTAGTGGTTCTCTGCATCGCTTATCTGGGCAAGATTTTATGATTATTTAAATGAAAAATTATGAGAGTTGCAGTTTGGATTGCTGTTTCTCTGGTCCTTCATTTCAAACCAATTTGCTTTGGATGATTTTACTAGAAGCATAAAGCTCTAGACAACATAGCTCTGAGGATCACAATGCATATGGTGTCCTTCTACTATGATATGGTCATAATCCAAAGAAGGAAACTGTCAAAATCAATTGTTCTGTGAATGGATGTGTGTCAAGTCTGCTGTCAGTAATATTTTCTAGTCTAATTTGGCTGCTCCTCCAGCCTCATTTTTTTTTTAAACAGAACAGAAATTTACATTAATTAGATTTACTTTCAACATGGACAATGGGTTTCTTCCTCCTTCTGGCATTCACATATCAGACTTGACAAAGTGCAGGAGGGTATATTACTATTATGAGAGATAGCATATGTAAGTAGCAGTAGTATGGAGGAAACAGATTCTGATTTTGGGTATGCAAGGGGGGAATTCCCTCATAATCTTTTTTTCAGATTTTATGAAATTTTAACTTTGACAATTAATTTATAGTCTTGCAGTTTTGGATACAATGTTGTATGACTTGCAATTATGACAGAAGACATTTTATATATCTGCTGTAGAGTCAAAGTGCTTTATTATCTCAAGTCCAGGAAAAAGAATAACATAAATCTAACCACTTTGATTAATGTCTAAAGTTTGACTGTGATCAGGAAGAGGGACTAGAATATATTGTAATGTATTTCAACTTGCTGCTCCTGAACACATACACTACAGCCTCTAACAAACCATATTAATGGATATTTTAACAGTAGTTATGTAACTGCCTTAGTTTAGACACATAAACACAGGCTGTGAACACAACAACCTTGCAACATACTATACTTTCTCTGAACACCTCTAATATGTACCAGTGTTGATTGTGAAATAAATATATTTTAACGTATTTCACTCAAAACTATGATAGAAATAAATAAAATATAAATGCCACACTAATTTATCTCAACTTGAGTTACAGAAATGCACACTACCCCATTAAAGCCAGATAAATTACTGTTTACCTGTGATCAGGTGACACCAGGGGTTATTCATTTTATACATAAATTCACTCTACACCAATCAGCTATAGTCATTCTGACTGCATGCATTTCAGATGTCTATGATAAGAATGGCAATGGTACAGTACTTCATCTTATTTTACAGAAGCATATATTAATCCTGCAAAGTCAATTTAATGATTGCTTAACTGTGGTAAAATGACAGTATGAATAAGTCACTTTCATTCACAAATTGCTTCTGCATACTACATTTATAGCCAGTTTATTGACTCTGTACCCTTCATAGGTCTGATTGAGATCAAAGAAAAAATAAGGGCCACGGTAGTATATTTCAGTGTGTTTCATATGAGTGCACTCTAGCTCTAAAAAGCCAGATTAATAGCTGTTTAACTGCATTCCAACAACTGCAAAAGTCAGTTATGGTCATGCATAGAATGCCTCTGTATACATCAGATATCATAATTACCATGATGCCTGATTGTGATAAACAAAAATAATAGTAATAATAATTATAATATGAATTGTCATCATTATCCCCACAGTAATGCATTTTAGCTTGTTTCACTCAAATATACACCACTCTTGTCAACTGGTAAAAAAAGTAAATCACCACTTCTTCACACACGCAACATAGGAACTTGCCATCCTTTCTTAAGATTTTCCAAGTAATGTTAAGTCCTTCCCCTTCCCTCCAAAAAACTTGTCTGATTCCATTGTGATTAATATTGGTAACATGGCTTAATTTCTCCAAGTCTTTTGAGTGTTTAATATCACGACAGGAATGGATCCTATTCCTAAGTCAGGGTATGGTTAAAGTTCATGAAATTAGTATTGTTTCAATATTTGATGTTAGCCAAAATGGGTAACATTTGTATGGTGCTTTTGATGTCATTGCATTTTTGGATCACTATGGAAAGCTTATCTATTGTTGATCCATTTTCCAGCATTGAACTTTATAAATAAGGAACATTTAAACAATTTAAACTATTTCTCTTACTTTATTTATTATTGATACTTTATGCATCATCATGCATTATAAACTACATAAGGCAGTATTTTATTTAAAAAAAATTAGATTTCAAACCATTTATTTTCAGTATGCCATGGACCAGATAATATGCTCCACAGAATTGAATTGTGACCTATGGGCCAGCTTTTGGACAGTTGACGACTAGAATCTCCATCCAGACCATCACAATTTAAAAGACCCAGTGAAACACATTAGACTTCTTCTTTACCTTGCATACACTAGACTTATATGCCTGACATTTGGAGCACTAAAGAACCCTTAACTATTTAAAACATTTTGCTTAGAATATTCCTGGGCATCTACAACAAAAGAGGATGCAACTTTATTAAACAAACAGTATGGTGAAATGTAACAACTTCTTATCTTAAAAACTCACAATTCTACAGAAGAAACGCCCTCTTTAAATTGAACTCAGTCAACTAATTCAAGCCTTCAGGAAGGAAATCGATGACTACATAGGCATCTACAAGTCCCACCATGGGATCTTAGGCATTAAGCTACTCAATAGGCCCTGAGTTTGTTCATCAGACCTATGAAAGTAATAACACCATGTTTTCAGTTGGTGAGAGTGAAAAATAAATATCAGGTTTACTACAAACTAAAACATAAGTTCAGTTAAAAAAATAAAAATTACAAACACTCACATGGTAAATAGAGAAACATAATCAAGTTTTTATAGAAGGCCATTAGAACTGTTTTAGCTGCATTCTTCTGTGACATGCAACTCAAGACATTGTTGTTGTGTCTTTTGGCTTTTCCCGGTTAGGGGTCGCCACAGCGGAACTCCGGTCTGCTAATGATTGGCAGTAGATTTTTATGTGCCGAGTTGCCAGCCCTGATGCACAACCTTCAACGAAGGTATGCCCATTCACGCAAGTCTCCACACAGAAGACACTTTAGCTGAGAATCGAACAGGACAACGTCTTACTGCGAGGCGACAATGCTAACGCAGCACCACCACCGCAGAATATGCAACTCAAGACATTCCTGTAGCAAAATGTTCTTTTCTGCATTAAAATTGTTTTTGATTATATGAAATTATAACTTAACTCACACAAATTAACACCAATAAATGCCCTATTCAAAGCAATTAATACTCCAGCCATACATATTCAAAAACACTTGGTTACAGCACTGACATAACAACAGATGGGGGATTTTCCTTGCATATAGAGAATGTCATTCATCTTCTGACACCTGTTTTACTCTGTACAGGATCATGTGGAGACAAGAGCCTAATCTGACACTCAATGGACATATGAAGAGCTACTCCAGGAGAAAATGCCAACTCATCACAGGATATGCACACTTGCATGTGCTTGTGCATGTGGTAATTTGGAAGTCAGACAATTGACCAGTAACATGCATTTGGGATGAGATGGGAAATCAGAGCACTTCTGAAAAAAGACACAGGGACACACAGGACAAGTAGTAAAATCTATACAGAATGAAACCATTCTGGTAACTGAACTAGAGAACTATGCACTATGAAGCAGCAAGTCTAAGTGATAAACACTGCACTGCATTTAGAACACTTGTATAGTCATTAAAATCTGTGACCGAGCAGTTTAGCTGTTGTATAGGTCTGTCATTATACATGCACAAGTGAATTCATATGTTCCAGTCTTTCTAGTTTACTATTTGTATTTGCTGACCAGAGTAATCCCCATGGACTATTTTTACAGTCAGTCCAGGAATATAGTCACATGTAGCCCAGAAATGCAGTCACATGTAGTACACACATCAACATTAATAATATAAAGAACAAATGTATAAATACAATGATGCTAGAAAATATGAAAATCATAAGTTATATGATGTTGATATTTTATGTATAATATTTATAATTTTATATACTATGTAATATGTTCAAAGGGATTTAGTAAAGAAAAACAAAATGTAATAAAATGGGAGGTTATAATATTTTGCAGGTAAGAGGGATTGGAGAAGAGAAAGGAGAGAGTGGGATGAAAAGAGATAAACAGGAAGAAGAGGATTAATAAGCACTGTTTTGTGAGCGTTTGCTTGAGATATTGTTAGACAATTGTTTAAGGGGGTCTGAAGAATTTGCATTTGATAGATTTTGAAAGCTGATCTCTAAGACCCTCTTAGAAAGATGAATAGGAAAGAATGTTTTTTATGGAATCTGGGAAGGATTACCAGAGTTTTGGGTCTAGAATGGAAATCTGTGGTTAGTGTAGCAGAGTTTATTGTGAAGTTTTTAAAGTAAAAGGTCGTTGGAGTTAAAATGTATAAGGTATAGTTGGGATTTACTGATTTGGGGCAGATAAAAATGGAGGAGAAACATTCCATTTTAAGGAACTTGTACAACAGGGAACCAGTGTGTAGATCATACCTTTGCTTATGTGGGTTTTGGAAGCAGCTGACAATGATAGTTCATAGTTATATACTAGGCTAACTACCACTAGGACTTTTATGGGCCTAGACATGTAATCCAACCCAATTGTGTCCCTATGTATCATGGGCATTTATTAGGAGGGGTATGTTAGGAAGTTTCTAGAGGCTATGTGGGAGGGTGCTAGGTTGGGCATTACTGTCTGCTTCTGTCAGTCAGAGACATGGGGGCGAGACCTGGGATGAATTTCTGATTTTCCATCCATTGGTAAAGATTGTGCTTAAATAGGGTTAGGGATGAACTCTGCTTCACATGGATGGGGAGCCTGTTCAAGATCATGGGGCTTCTCTGTATCTGTCTCGCCAATATGTCTTATTTTGTCACAAGCAAAATTTACATCCTTGGAACTAGTGGTTATGATGCTGTTCATTTTACAGATGTGCAAAAGGTCCATCAGAGCTGGATCCAAGGATGCCTTGTATGCCAGGCATAGATCACCTCTCAGCAACCTGTAGGAGGCAGAGTATAGAGATACGGCATTAAGGCAATCTGTGCAGGGCAATATATTTATACAGTGGATTTTGATGGTAAGAAACCTTTGTGGGCATTCCAACTGTTGCATATGTCTGGTCAGGTACATGCAGGAGGTGGTGTTATACTCAATGAGGGGTTTGATAAGGGTTTAATGAAGTGGCACTATGACTTCCTTGGACCCAAATGCCATGCACTTACTTACAAGTTGAGTGACACAGAATGGTTTTATTACTGCCTTAGCCACATATTGATCAAAGGCCAGATTACTGAATAAACACATTCCCAGATCTCTGACTACTGGTGTTCATGATGTGGGGACAGAGGGATAAATCAACAGATCTTGTTTGGGTTACTTGATGTGAGGTGCCATTTTTCCTGGTGGCAGCTGAAATAAATAAAAAACTGCATTCAAGCTGACCTAAGACATTTCCTTTCTCCACTATTAATCTTTCCATTTGAGTATAGGAAATGAGAAATATTCAATACCTAGATGTTAATTTCTGTCTTTCTATCTTTTGTGTGTTGATAAAAGGTTTGAATCTAGCCATAAGTCCAGGTAAACAAATATTTTTGTAACATCTATAGCTTCCTCATTATTGGTTTGGATTAGCCATTTATTTTGTGTGAGGTAAAGTTTTTTGTCACTTTATGAAAAAATAAGGTTTATCTTTTTTATAATTAGGGTTGATCCCACTCTCTATTAGCCATTTGTAAAGTTACTGTAAGTTATTTTCCAGAATTTTATTATATTTTATTGATACTCTCACTGTTTTTAAATATTTGCTAGTAGCCTTCACTGTTGCAAAGCAATCTGTTCTGCTTGTTCTGGGTTTCTAGCCAAGCAGTGATAAAATAACTGTTTTGTTTGCTGTTTAAACATTCTTTAGAGTCTCCTTGCTGTTTTATGCTGTTTAACATGTTTTTTAGTGTCTCACTGCTATTTTCTGCTGTGTTAAACATTCTCTAGTCTTTTCTGCTAAAACAGGGCAGCTAGTAGCTGTAGCATAGTCCGGATACGGTTTCTGCATCTGGGTTTGTTTGTAATGACTGTTTGTTTTGAGCACATTTTACAGGCTATCTTTGATTGGAAGGAGCCCTTTTGCCCTCTAGTGAGAGAAATGTGCTGACTGGAACCTGTCTGGTGAAAGGTGGTTGGACTAGGGCTTGGAGTAAGCATCCTCATTGGTCCTTTTGAATCTTTTTAAAGTTTTTTCAAGTATTTAACTGGTTTCTGCTTTGTTTGTACCAAGATGAACTGAGGCAGGCTACCAACCACAACTCTGAGCTGAGACACCAGACAATTAGAGGCTTCTGAGGTTCCCAAAAACATAATTTGGCTGTTTTTTTTTTTTTACTTGATTATACTATTTATTGCACTTTTTTTATGGACTGCAGCCTACTTTAATACTGTAGTTAAATACTGGGTACTAAACTGAACTGTTGTGCTGCAATTGTATGCCTTACTGTGTCTGATAAATTATATTTTATTGCGGTTTTCACTGTCTGCAAATATCTTTTTGCTATTTTCTCTGTTTCTTGAGTATTTGCTGGTACCTTTCACTGTTGCAAAGCAATCTGTTCTGCTTGTTCTGGTTTCCCAGCCAACCAGTTTTAAAATAATTGATTTGTTTGCTGTTTAAAGCATTCTTTAGAGGATCCTTGCTGTTTTTCGGCTGTTTAAAACATTTGTTTAGTATCTCACTGCTATTTTTCTGCTGTGCCAAACATTCTCTAGTGTTTCCCATTGAAACTAGGGTAGCTAGTAGCTGTAGCAAGCTCCAGATACAGTTTTGCTGCATCTGGGTGTGCTTGTAGTGGCTGTTTGTTCTGAGCACATTTTCTAGGCCATCTTTGATTGGAAGGGGTCCTTCTCCACTCTAGTGAGAGAAGTGTGCTGATTAGAACTTGTCTGTTGAAGGGTGGTTGGTGTAGGACTTGCGGTAAGCATCCTCATTGGTCCTTTTGAACCTTTTTAAAGTTTTTTTCAAGTTTTTAGCTTCTGGTATTTAAGCCCTGGATTTGAGCAAGTTTCTGCTTGTATGCACATTGCACAGCACCAAGCACTGCCAAACAGTACAACACACTGCTGTGCAATTGTCTGCCATAGCCGAACAGATACATTCCAAATTTTTTCCTTAGATACAGCTGGAACACATTAGTGTAGTCCTCACCGCTACTACTTCTCCAGTCTAAGAAATACTGCGAGTGAGCTGTGACCTATTAAACCACCAACAAAAAAAACATGCCAGAAATATCCATCCACTGAGCACCTCCTTGATCAGGCCTGAAAAGATCCTCCTTTGTGATAACAGTTCTTTAACCTAGCATTATGGACAGTTGGACTACCTTTGTTTCTCCTGCTAACCTTGTTGACTTAGGTCTCCTGAGGTAGTGTAGCAATTGCCTCATGTACGCTGAAAACCGTCTACTAATAACTCACTGTAGTACAGAGTGCGAGAGATGTATCTACACCAAGAATCTTGAATCCCTGCCTTCTTGCACTCAAAACAGTAACACTGAAGAGGTTGTCATCCCACTCACCACTACTCATGCACATAGTAGCACTGCTCGTACACATAGCATGTATCAAGCACAAAAATTAACATATGCAAAGGTTCTGTCAAAAAACTTACCGAAACACCAAAGACCTTCAAAACACAAGACTTCTACAACTTGAAACAAAAAAACACACACTGGAGCCAGAATAAGTTGAGCGCTTTCGTCCCATTTATTACAGAACTTCTTCAGAACAATAAAACAAATTACATACATCATTTCCTTTTATACCATTGTTCTCCTGACATAATTTCCTACATTGCTAATCCTTAAAAGGACATACATAAAATTCAAACTGTTACTTTCTATCAAACTTTTTGACAATAATAATACACAATAAAACAGTCCCTAAAACTTATACAGGAATCTTTTGTTATGAAACCATGCATATGTCATAAAAAACTTAATATTAGTCAATGTTACTTATTAGTCAGACGTTAACATAGTTTAAATAACTTTTGACAGAAATCTTATCATTAATGCCCGGTTCTACATCAGCTCTTAAAAAAATTTGCCATTTAAGTTCTGTTTTTCCTAAAAAATGATTAAAGGACCCTATCAATTTATCTGTGTTCACTTTTTCAACTACAAAAAAGTTAAACTTCCTGAAATTTTCACAGTTTACAGAATGTTTTGCTAAGGCGTTACTCATATCCTTTTTCTTTATAGCCAATATATACTCTCTAACCCTAAATTTTAACTTTCTAATGGTCTTACCTATATAAAAATGTAGGCAATTTGAACACACTGCAAGGTATACCAATCCTTCACTTTGACAATCATATCTTTCCTTAGCTGCCAAAGTGTACTTCAGATGTTTGAAATAATGGCTCTGCACCCCCATCATAAATCTACACTGACTACATTTTGTACAAGGAAATGTACTCAGATGGGTAATAACTCTGTCTTGACCTTCATTCTTATGCCCCTCTTCCAACATTTCTTTTAAATTTTTTGTCTTTTTGTTAATGAAATTTGGTTTAGTTTCAATAATTCTAGTCAGTTCTTCATTGCCCAAAATAATCTTCCAATTCTCTTGAATCAACCTTTTAATAATTGGCCCATCAGTACTCATAGGCACTGGGAATGCATATTTTAACCCTTCATTCTCACCCCCATTTTGATCAGAATTAATCTTCCGAAATCCTGTTTCAGAATGGGTGAAAATCTATGGTCCCTGTTGTTTTTAACATATTCTATAACTTCTACAAGGGTTTCACTAGGATATCCTCTATATATAAACAGCTGTTTAAGTGTATCCAATTCCTTTACAAAATGATGGTCATCACTTACTATTCTACTAAGTCTAATCACTTGCCCTTTGAATACATTCATTTTCATGTAATTAGGGTGGTAACTATCAAAGTGTAGATAATTTTTAGTAAAGGTTTTCTTTCTATAAATGTTACTCCCAAATATTTTATCAACATCCATTTTAACTTCAACGTCCAAAAATTGAACTTCTGTACCTTTGTTGCCTATAGTAAACTTTAGCCAAAACACTGATTGATTAATTTGCTGGAAAAACTCATCAAGCTATTTACTACTACCAGCCCAGAAAAAAAAAACAGGTCATCAATGTAACGCCTGTAATATCTAGCATACTTAAATAAGTCCATCTTCTCCAAAACTTTAACTTCCCACCAACACATAACCAAATTAGCAAAAACAGGCACTATGTGTGTCCCCATTGCTACGCCACTTGTTTGTTGGTAAATTTCTTTACCAAACATAAAAAAGTTGTTTTGTAATACTATTTCCATTAGTTGACAAGTGACAAAAATGTCCTGTTTAAACTTCACTTTATCCAAATAAAGCCTCTTAAACTCTATTCCTTCATTCTGATCTATTACAGTGTACACTGAACACACATCAAATGTACATAAAAATGTTTCATCTCCTTGAAACTGAAAGAGTCGAAGCTCATCTAGGAACATCCATGAATCTTTTAGGAACTATTTACTATTTTGTACAATGGAATCAAGTATTCCATCTAAATACATGGGCATTTTTGATGTTTTACTAAAGGGGGCAGAAACAATAGGCCTAAATGGGGGATGTTCTACATTTTTGTGTATTTTAGAGATGCCAGATAGCGTCTCTAATTGTGGCTGTTCAACACACAAAAACTCAAATAAGTCTATTGAAATGTATTGCTGATTTAATAAATCTAGCAAAATAAGATCTGATTCTTGAAACTTTTTCCTAACAAAGTCTTTGGACACTTTAAGATATTTATCTCCAACTGCTAACATCTCCTTAATACTTCCGTAGTAGTCCTAGAATTCATAATGACAAGTTTTTGTCCCTTGTCTGCTTTCATGTATCTTATTTTCTCATAAGAAACAAGCTGTTTCAGAGCCATAGTTTCTTCCTTAGTTAAATTTTCTCTATACCCAACTTGTCTTTTACTCTTCTGTAAACTATAAATATAATTCTCACAAATAGTAGAAAAAGTACTTAGAGTCATACCTCTCAAGTGTACCTCATTACGAGGAATGTACCTCATTTGGGGTCTTAAAAAGTTCATGTTCCTCAAAGTTCCACATTGAAAGACTCTGTCACACATTCAGTGTTAGGAATTTTTTTAAGTGAAATCCATTGTAAATAGATATGAATTACATTAATTCATTAACGGAGCTTCTTTATAAGTAAAACCAGCATATTTTAACCATCCTATGGCCTTCCTAGTTGAAGTTGTTAGTAAGCCATTTGTATGTGTTCTAAATTTTTCCCATTTGTTCCACATTATGAAAGCTAGTGTTCCTCATTTTGGAGATGGAAGGTTGAGAGCTATGCTTAGAGTGTTAACTAATGGAGGGTTAACATTCCTTTTCTTTTTCAAATTCCCAGTGTCTTGAATAGGTAGACCATCAAACAAATATTTCAAATTTAATTTTCTTACATAAAGTTTGAAATCCAAGATAGTGTCAGTGATTCTTGCTTTTTTTGCAGGTAAAACAGAAAAACCTTTTTAAGCACTTTAATTTCTACATCACTAAACTTCTTGTCACTTAAATTATATATTTCTTGTGTAAAGGCTAACACCCTCTGTTTTTACCTTTCTTCTTGCCTTCAGTTCCAAATGCTTCTTAGTTGGGAGGGGGGCTGCTGGTTCCATTGGTCAGAGTGACAAAAGGAACATTGTCCTCACTTTCTACACTAGAAGCACTAGTTAACTGGTCCCTATAGTTATTGTTAACTTGTGGGATATTCCTACTAACTGTATCCAAAAATGAATCAAGCCTATATAATGAACCCAGCTTCTGAAATTCATTTCTACTATTTTTAAAAATGAAATTATTATTGTTATTTCTTTTTGTTAACCAAAAATGCTTGTTTTTGTTGATATGCTTGTAAGTCCCTCAATAATTTTTTCTTTTTCTTACTAACAATACTGTCAATTAACTTGTTGACTTTATTACCTAAATTATCAAATAAATATTGATATGAGTGTACCATTGGATGTTCTCTTAACATATTATCAAGTTTGACAATATCACTTTTCAAACAATCCATCTCTTCTTGATTCTATTGTATAAGCAATTTGTTGTATAAATCTTTTAACCTATTAAACAAGTTACTATCAAACTTCAGTGCATTAGGAAATGCATATACTCTAAGGCCCAAGGGCACAATTGAAAGGTTAATACATTTATTTAAATACTGATTTTCATAAATTAAAGTTTTAAACCTAAGCACTTTCTTCTCCAACTGAAGAAACTGATTTTTGAAGTCCGGTGCTTCTCTCCATACCTGCCAAGAGTCCATAGTCAAATTATTGGTGTTTGTTAAATCCTGAAATGGGTCCACCAAATTATTTTCTAAAAGGTCAGTAATCGGCTTGTTGTTATCAAAAACACCATCAACTATTATTGTCTCTTCATCAGACGAAGAACGACTATCACTGTTGCCATTCCAAGTGTGTAAAAACTGACTTCCATTGCCTCTCATCCTCTCTAGCAGGATTTGCGCCTTGAGAACAACTTCCTGTAGAGTAATAGTGAGCGTGTTGACCTCATCGGGTGTCGGATACATGCTGATAAGACTTCTATAACTAACACAGTTCCCACAACACCCATGACACATAGCAACACCAGTGTCTCACCTACCAAGCCTGTAAGGCATAACATTCAAAAAAACAAATGTTCTTGTCATTGGAGACTCAATAGTGAGACACATGGATGTCCCACTCACCAGGTTGGACAAGGAGAAAGTAATTGTCAGCTGCCTGCCTGGTGCCGGGATTCGTCAGATCACACATACATTCAGATCTCTCAGCAACAAGTGCCATTATGACTCTGTCATAGTTCACATTTGAGTGAATGACGTGAGATATACCTCATTGGAATATATGAAGAGGGACATAATTGAATATGTGTCCCAGGCAGGTATATCCCTCGCCTTGAGGCATACTACCCTCACCTAGATTGATGGCACAGTATAAACAAAAAAATTATTGATTTCAATAATTGTCTTAGTTTTTGATGTCATTGAAATGGGATCCCGTTTATGTCAGCTGGGGAAGTCATGGTTGACAAACCTCACTGCTTTCCCGGAGATGGTTTGCATCTGGCACTACTAGGCTTTTGGCTGCTGTGAAATTTGCCAATCATAACAAAGTAAGGGTCATGCTTCTAAATACTAGGAGATTAAACCAAAAACTGCACACCCTGGAAGCACTTAGGATCATAGGAGGTTACTAGGTTATTGACCCGGAGGTCATTTCAAGCCTAGCCATTTCATCCCAATGTAATACCAATGATACTATAGTCAATACACAGGATTATATTGCATTTATTAATGACTGCCTATGTCCAGGAGGGTTGTGATAACCATAAGGCCTTTTACAGCTACGTATGTAGCCTAAAAGATAGTTAATATCTGCTAGCAGGTTTACTATCTGATAGGTATGGTGAAAATTTCACTCCCTTATCCCCTCCAAACCTATCACAAACCTTGCCAACCCCCCCACCCTACATATCTGAAGAGCAGGTGATTAAAGCCTTATCCAAGGCAAAAAACTCAGCCTCTGTGGGACCAGATTACATCTCAGGATGTCTTCTAAATAGGATAAAACATGAACTAATATCACCATTAAGTACCCTTTTCAATCACAGCCTAACCACAGGTTTTGTTCTTGCAGAATGGAGAACAGCAACAGTTACTACCTTCCACGAAGGTGGCCTAGCAACAGACCCGGGTAATTATAGACCCATAAGTTTGACCAGCCTCATCTGTAAGGCCATGGAATATATCATTATGGACCTCATAAATAAAGCCATTAGGAAACCCTCAAACCCTAGATCCAAACCAGTTTGGCTTTATCAAGAGCAGATCTTGACTGTTAAATCTGGTGGATTTCTTCGAAAATGTGACCAGGGACATTGATGATGGCAAATCTGTGTACACAGCATATCTCGACTTTGGAAAGGCTTTTGACACAATCCCACACTCAGGCATTACTGATAAACTTAGTAAACTGAATGTAAACCCCTTTGTTGTAAGGTGGATTGCCAACTGGTTCACAAACTGGACACACACTATCAGAGTGGGTGACTCCACATCAACCAGTAGACCTGTCACAAGCGGAGTGCCACAAGGGTCAGTGCTGGGCCCCGTACTGTTTGGTATATACTTCTCAGAAGTTCAGGTCAAAACTAAAGGGTTGTGGCCAACCAAGTATGTGGATGACTGCAAACTAGGTGCAATTATTGAATGCTCAAATGATGTCAGTATACTCCACGAAGATCTTATGCAGATCAATAACCGGTGTCTTAATCACAGTCTCAAACTGAATGCAAGAAATGCAACATCCTTCTCTTCGGGAAAAACAATGTCCCTTCACACTATCAAATCAACAACAATATCATAAGTAACTATGAAGTGGTAAGGGATCTGGGATCACAAGTTGACTGCAACCTTAACTTTGACCATCATGTGTCTACTTTAGTAAGCAAGGCCTTCTACGTAGCCCACTTGATTGGTAAAGTCATTAGCTCAAGAGCAAAGGAGGTTATAACCCCTCTATACTTGGTACTAATCCGGCCCATAATTTAGTATAATGCCCCATTTGGCATGTACCATACAAAGCATCTTCAGCAATTGGAGAGACTTCAGAGGTTTCTAAAAAGAAGAACAAGGGACTCCAGCACACACTTTACACAGACCGACTAATGTCCCTGTCACTATACTCAGTATTGTATAGACTTCTTAGGGGAGACTTATGCCTGGTTTACAGAGCAATCTCAGACCCAAACCTAATGCACTTGCGGCACATCCATAAATCAAACAGGATTAGTGCTACCCATTTCAGGGATCTAAATATGACCTGTGACTTAAATAGGACATGCTGGACGACAGATTTATCTCCCAGCAACTGCATGTTTGGAATAGGCTACCAATTCATATAAAACAGAGTATCTCTATGACATTGTTCAAAAGGAACTTAAACAAGGGGATATGGCACTGTAAATTTTTACCGGGGATAGCACCCACGACCCTCCTGGACATGGGTAGTCATTACTAAATGCAGTTCTTGGTACTGACTAGAATATCCATGGTACTACATTGGGATGCAAACAGCTAGGCTTGAAATGACCACTGGGTCAATAGCCTAGTAAACTCCTATGATTCTATGAAGGAGGATTGCAATTGCACAGGGTGAGGGGTAAGATCTATATACCTTGAAAATAACTTATGGCATATGATATAATTGCTAAAGAAGGGATGCCTATGGGGATGTCTCTTTATGAATATTGAGAAAAGGTTAGGCAATAATATGAGTATTTTGTGAAAACTTTTATGCAAGGAGACAGAACTGGAGAAGACAATTTTAACTTTGCGCATCTGTTTGATATATATTTTTTAAATTTATCAGTTACATTAGATCTGAAAATTTTGGATCAGGTGCAATCTATGGTCAGATTTTGGCCAATCCTATCAAAGGCCTTGGCAACATCAATACAGTTTACCCATATCAGATTACCTTTATCGTGCCCATTAGCATATCATTTGTGAGAGTCCATATTTCTTTTGTGGTACTACTTTACATCCACAAATCATGTTAGGTTTCAGCAAGGAGGTGGTACTGTTGGAAGTATGTTTGAGTCTTGAATATAGATAAGCTTAAATGTATTTTCAGGCATTTTGCCCAAGGTGAGAAGGACTGAGATGAATGTAAAAGCTGAAGTGATGACATTTTGAAAATTTTGGGAGGAGGCTTGATTATTGCTGTCTTCTAGGTGGTAGAAATGTGTTAGCAAGCAGAGATTAATTAAGTAGATGCAATACAGATATGACTAGACTTTCTATACCTAGGGGGAAGAAACAGTGATGTAGGTTGATGCTCCACTGGGGACAATATATGAGAATTAAAGTTCTTCAGTTTTCTTTCTCTGGATGATCATGAAGTAGAAGTGGGGTAAGAATTCTGGATGGATGTTCTGCTGGGACTGGTTTGACTTGCATGGGATATTTAGTGTAGTACAATGGGAGAATGATGGTTGGGAAGTCCATTATGGAAGGCGGAGATTGGATATATTTGAAATTAATAGGTCTAGAAGAGAGTGTTTGTTCAATGTTAGGTTTTCATGGTTAGGTTCACTGACTAGTTAAAAGCTTAGATCAAAAACTAATTTACTCATCTCACTTTGCAATGTGAGGGTAGAAGTAATGGGATAGTTGCTGAACAGAAGAATGAGGTTTTTATTATTAAATGGCACAGTGCTGTCTGTTGAAGAGAAGAAGAGAGCATGAGTGTCATACCATGTGAAATGAGAATGTTCTGAGATATAAGGTTACTGTCTAGTCATAAGCTTAGATTGAGTTGATGTAACCAGTGAGGCTGCTGGGAAGAGTAAGGGAAAGGATTTCTCTAGGAAGAAAATTAAATGAGGTGGGAAGTTCAAGTTAATGGGAATGTATTGTGAATTGAAGTAGAGCTGAGAGTAGTGAGAGATAGTGGAGAGGAGTGAAAGGACTCATACATAGCCAGAAAGAATAATTTAGTTTTGCACCACAAATTCTAGTATGGTAAAATCATTCTTACATTCAGTGCAAAATTATGCTAGAAAGGGGAAGGATTACATGGCTGTCTTGTTTACAGATAGAAGTTATGCCAGGGGCCTGTTGAAGGGTATGATGCCAACACAGGTATTACAGTATCGCATCCAGACCTATCAGTCCTTGGTTTGCTGTGGACTATACAGGTTTTATGAGTTAACACATGGTCACATCTGTTTTAAATGTATACTTACCTACCATACTGTCTCAAATTACAAAAACCCTTGTGTGTGTGTGTGTGTGTGTGTGTGTGTGTGTGTGTGTGTGTGTGTGTGTGTGTGTGTATGTGTGTGTGTGTGTTTGTGTGTGTGTGTGTGTTTAAAATGTGAATAGTCTTGAACACGTATCAATTTGAATAGTCATCAATATTTTTTTCAGCAAAAAGTAAACCAAAACCTACTAACCAATAATAAAACAGTTTCCCACTTCAGGACATTTCATTTGCAACATGATACTCAAATTGTGTCATTATAATGCACCACTGTCCATAACCATCAGCTACAGCCATTTGAATTTGCACATCTCAAATATCTGATTGTGATAAAATGGCCACCGCAAAGTATTTCAAATTGCTTTGCGTAAATGCTAAGTAGATTATTGATTATTTAACTTGATCATGACTCCACAGGGTCATTGGTTCTCATCCAGAGATAGCACCCATATTGAACACTTATAGCTCCATTTATGACTGCATGTACTACAGACATTTGACTGCAGTCAAAATAAACAAATATATAATAATCATGGATACAGTACTTTATTTCACACTTGTTTCATATAAGCAGTAGCCAGATAGCAAAATATTCTATCTTATTTCACATCAATCTTTAATAATTGTACTTCTTAAATTTGCCAGAAAACCACAATTTTTTTTGAGGACCAGACTAAAGTATAAGGAAAAATTAAGGACATTCTCTTAAATTAGGGACAAATTTAACTTTGCTTCACATTAACAGTACACTGAGAGTAAAGTATTCCAACTTATTTCATGCAAATTCAAACTAATCTTGTAAAGAAAAAGCATTTAAACCAAACAACATGAGAGCAAGCTACTTTCATCCAAAGATAACATCCCAACCCAGCCCAACAATTACTGTTCAGATATCTGATTTTGGCAAACAATAATGTACATATAGGTTCATAGGTAAGAACTGGACTATTTGCCATTTGGGGTCATTTTAAACCTAGCAAATTCCCCTTTTTGTGCTTGAATTAACCAATCATATTAGGTCAGAGACTGGCCTTTCCCATCCAGTGGTTGATAATTATATATTACCACTAATGAGACTAACTAGGATCTTACCACAGCTAATTTAAGGTGACCCATGCATGAGATAAAGTATTTAGGAGCTGCTCTTGTCCATTAGTAGTACAGGGAGATGTCCCATGGTAAATTTTCTGTTTCCCATTCATAGATCCAAATTGCACTTGAATATGCACAGTGATGACATTTATTTTATGTGGATGGAAAGTGTATTTCAGAGCAGCTGTATCCTCAGTGAAATATACCTGTCCCTCAAAACTATTCTGTTTATGTGGCAAAAGAGGTTTGGATCCCTAGACTGAGTAATTCAGATGCCATATGACCTACTGATGTGCAATAAATCTATCAGTGTTCAGTTGGAAGATGCCCTGCATGCCAGACACAAAATTAGGGGCAGGCTTTAAATATTGTCTATATATATATATATATATATATATATATATATATATATATATATATTAAAGGTTTTTAGAATAACAGGCTTTAAATTACCATACATTTTTTGAAAGCTATGAAGACTTTTTATCATTCTTTATTGTCTGCAGTCCTCAACAATTTGTTAGAAAATCACGGATATTACAAAGAGTAAACTGAAAGTAAGAGACAAATCAGGGACATTGTGCAAAATCAGGGACATTGTGCCAAATCAGGGACAGTTCACAGCTATGCAGAGAGCCCCTATATCCAGGCTAGCAATTGTAGATACTTTGTTGTGTATAAGCACCTTATATACCAGACTAGAGTTAAAAATGATAAAAATAAGACTGTCAGTGAGTCATACTCTAGCCATCCTTTGACTGCTCATATCTGCTTACCCGCTAGGATTAAAAAAATAATACTTACCATATTCCACTGCTCCTCTTTAAGGCAAGGATTTTGAAGCTATCCACTATACCTTTTAATGTATGTGAACTTTCTGCTCATTGCCATTCTAGTGAATCATTGGAAGGCGATGAGCAGAAAGCTCTTAATCACACATTACATACTTTCAAAAAAGTCTGAAAGAATTCCTATGTAAAGGAAAATATATAAGATCTAGAAGACTTCCAGAAATAGTCTGAGAGTATTCCAATATAAAATGACAATGTTCACATGCTTCCATGATACTGGCTAAATAACTGAATTTGTAAACATTGTTTGTAATGATGTCAGAGTAGTTTATTGCAGTTTACCTCTGTTAATATGACAATTACTCATTGTATTTTATCTCCTTGCATGTAATGCAATTTTTTATGTACATATCAATTATCTGTTCTACCATTAATATACTTTATACATTTGTTTTGTAAGTTTCATATATGTGTTCATGACATACTGTCTTTTGTACTACTTTCAACCTGGTCATTATTGAAGGGGTAAGTAGGCCAGTTCACCAAATCAGTAAACAAACTGTAAATAAGTAAACTGATAAATAAATACTTTGTGGTTGACTGTGGGCACCCTGGAGCTGTGGACCCCTATTATAATATCCCCTGGTGGAGCTATATGTTTTATGGAGGTGTAAGAAGAGATTGGGGCTGAGGTGTGGAGAGGTGTCCTTAACTGCACATAATGCTTAACATAAATCATCACACATGATTCTGTAAGAGGCAGAGTAGAGGGTAAAGCTTCAAACCTGTTTTGTGAACTGATGGTCTCTAGTTCAGTGATCATCTTAGTTAGCAATTTCTGGGGTCAAGCTAGCTGTGTGATGTATTTGGAGTGACACATATTAAAAGGGGCATTATGGTTTAATAATATAATGAGGAATGATAACTTCTTTTGACCTGGAGAACATACCTTTAGTTATTAGCTGGGATAGATAGAGGGAATTCCTGACTACTGCTGCCATGTGATGGTCAAAGGTTAGGGTGTTGTCTACGAAGGTGCTGACATCTCTGATAACCCTACCAGTCTAGAGTAGGGTGCCATTGATACTTTAAGTTGCTCTCAAGATTTGTTTACCAAAGGTAACAGGTCTACACTTCTTTGCTTTAAGTTTAAATCCTTTTTAATATACCATTTATTTAAATAGCTGTTTAGCCCTTGTTCTAGCAACTTGGTATCAGTTGCTGAGGCAATGACTACATTCAGCTTGCAAATATTGGCAATTATAGTTACTTAAAAGTATGGGTCACTTTTGGAGATGCAAGAAGCAGACGTCAAAGAGGTAACGGCAATGAGCCTTGATGGATGGAGCTTCTCACCTTTTAGCTTTTTTTAATGGTGGCACCTGCTACTTTAAATACTATCTATAAGTCAGGTTATGACCCATCTTACCACATAGGGTTTTCATTTACACCTTAAAGAATGTATACAATCCCAACAGAAAGAACTGCGTCAAAGGTCTTGGTTAGAATCAGGTACACTGTGTGAACTGCATGATGGATATCTGCAGCTTTAGTGATTTTCTCAAAGGGAGTTAATCACTTAAAGATGCATGATCTCCCTTTCATAAAACCTATATTGTTATACACCTAGAACAAAAATATTTTTAAAACAAAACTTTTGAACTCGTGTAATATATTTAACGGCTTTGCAAATTAGTCTTGTTAGGGTTAGGGGTCTATAGTTCCCAGAATCTGAAGTGGGGGCTCCCTTTATGGAAGGGTGCAATGACAGCAGTTTTCCGTACCTCAGCAGCATACTCTGCGGCTATACTTAAGTTGAACAGTTATGGGTTAGATGGTCAGAGAATGTGTCTTTGATGCTGTTAATTAAGAAGCAGGTATTTTGTCAGGGTCCACAGATGTGTTATTCCTAGCTTTAGAGAGTGCAGTTTGGATATATTCCATGAAAGTCTTTGAGGGAAGAAAGGACTCTGGACTTTGAATAACTTCAATGGCTGCTTCTGGTGTGAAGTTGCACTAAATGTATCTGTAAATATGTGAGCAATACCTTTAGGGTCAGATTGGGTAATACCATTATGAATTAATTCAAAGAATTGTTTGGTGTTATTCCTTAATTATTTAATGTAGTTAAAGGAGGATGTATGGTCATCCATGGTTTATTGCAATTTTCTACTTTTTGCCAATCTTTTTAGCACTTTTTAGTATGGATGGATCTTGATTTACTATAGGCCTGAAGTTATTATTTTTTATTATAGAGTTTATTAATGCTAGCATTACACTAAGGTGGGTTATTTTTGCATTTCTCAATATATTTGGGTCTTACTGTGACTACTTTGTCTAAGCTGTTTGTTAGCTCCAAGTAAAATTCATTGACTAGTTGCAGCTAAGTCAATAATGGGACCGGGTATTCTGAGAGTTCACAACATAGTTTTAATAAGTTTGTCATTTTAAAGTCCTTGAATTCAGAGATACCCAATGTGTTTTGTTTAGATGCCTTAAGGTAAAAGTTACTGATTTGTGATGAAATCTGAACAGAGGTGAGGAATCTATAGGAGTAGTGAAGTAGGAGCTATGTTAGTGAGGACAATATCTAGAAGATTAATTTTTTGTCCCCACCCCCCACCTGACATTACCTTATGGCTCCACTACAGCAACCAATCAGCTCACTTGTTCTGGGGTAATGGGAGCCAGGCATTCCTTGGTAGATGAAAGCCCTACAGCCCATTCCTTTCTGCCTGGAAATCCTGACTGGTTCCCTATTTCCTGTCAAGAGTTAGGTGCTAGGGGTCAGACCAGCTTGTTGGTCCTGAGGAGTGTCCTACTAGTAATGACACTCCCTTGGCATCTTTTCTGAACTCTGCTGCTATTGTCTCCTGAAGGGAAGTGTGTTTCCACATGCTGGACAGAGGCATCAGGTGCTGACTTGTCGGAACTTAGACTAAATTCTTGGCTAGGCTTGTAAGGGCCTCAGGGCCAATAGCCTAGAAACTTCCTATGATCCTATGAATTACCCTCAGCCAAATCTTCTCTGAAATGGTTGTCAAGAATACCACATACACAAATGCCATAGATATAGCCAATCTGCTGGCAGACAAGTTCAGTGAAAACTTTACCCCCTGCCCTCCCATCAGTAAACCAAGACATCCTCAGAACCTACTCCCCCTTCCCTCATCACCAGGGAGCAGGTTATTAATGCCCTCTCAAATGCAAAAAATACAGCCTCCATGGGACCTGACAACATTCCTGGCTGTGTCCTACATGAACTCAGGCAAGCGCTCTCAGCACCACTAGGCACCCTATTCAACCAAAGCCTGTACACTGGCTTTGTGCCAGCAGAATGGAGAACAGCCACTGTCATCCCTCTGCATAAAGGTGGAGCATCCACCGACCTAGGCAATTATAGGCCCATCAGCCTAACTAGCCTGATCTGCAAGGCCATGGAATGCATTATCATGGACCTTATAAACAAGGACATTGGCAACCTCCAAATGCTTGATCCCACAGAGTTTGGTTTTGTCAAAGGGAGATCATTCCTGTTAAACTTGGTTGCTTTCTTTGAAACAGTCTCCAAAGCCATGGATGAGGGCAAGACAGTGCACACTGCCTACCTTAACCTAGTCAAAGCCTTCGACACTATTCCCCACTCGGGCATAATAGATAAACTCTCCCAGCTAGGCATCAACCCATATGTTACCAGACAGGTAGCTAACTGGCTCACTGATAGAACCCACTCAGTCAAAATAGGGGAAACCACCTCTAGTAGTAGACCCATAACAAGAGGCATACCCCAAGGATCAGTCTTGGGGCCTGTACTGTTTGGGATATACTTTTCTGAGGTGCAAGCCAAAACCAATGGTCTGTGGCTGACCAAGTTTGCAGATGACTGCAAGGTGGGGACTGTCATAAATTCCCCTAGTGATGTGACCATCCTGCAAGAGGGCCTTAACCAAACTAATGATTGGTACCAGAAGCATGGTTCATAGGTTCATAGATTAGTACTCAAACTGAATGCCAAGAAATGCATCATTATCCCCTTTGGTAAAAATGGTGTCCCCACTAATTATCACATTGCTAACAGTGTTCTAAGCATGCAATCAATCGTGAGGGACTTGGGCACCCAGGTTAATAGCAACTTGACTTTTGACCACCTTATTGCCTCTGTTGTACAGAAGGCTTTCTACATGGCCCACCTCTTAAGTAAGGGTATTTCATTCAGGTACAAGGAGGTCATAACATCCCTGTACTCCTCCCTTATCAGACCTATTATTGAGTACAATGCCCCCTTTGGCATGTACCTTGCCAAGCACATGCAGCAGTTGGAGTGACCACAGAGGTCCCTGACCAGGAAAATCCAGGGCATCAAACACTTATCCTCTACAGATAGGCTAAAAGCTCGGTCCCTCTACTCAGTCTCATACAGAATGCTCAGAGGTGACATGTGTCTGGCATACAAGACTGTCTCAGACACAGCCTTGATGAAGTTGCTGCATATCTGTAAGTCAAACTCCACTCACTTAACCCGCATGCAAGGGCTCAACCTGGTCTGTGACATTAATAGAACTTGTTGGCAGGATAGATTTGGTCCTAATGAATCCCCAATCTGTGGAATGAACTTCTTCTCCATGTCAAGCAGAGTACCTCACTAGCCCTGGGATCCTGCCTATGTCCCTGCTGGACAGGGAAAACAGGTACTGACTTTGTGGGAATATGGGTGAAATTCTTGGCTAGGCTTATAAGGGCCTCTGGGCCAGTAGCTTAGTTTTGCCCTATGAACCTATGATAACACAGGCTCAGTAGGCTCAATCTCCAATAGGTAACAACTAGTGCTTCTTCTAGGTGTCACCCATTTGGTCAGCCTATATACCCACTTACTCTCCCATGGATGGGTGAGCTGTTCATGACCTCACACGCCCATCTTTTCCAGGTCAGCTCCTTCAGGTACCCAAGCCACATTCAAACGTGGGTAGTCTCCTGCAGCATTATCAGTGTTTTATCCCTCTATTCCACAAAACTGTACGATGTTGAAAAGATGTCAGCCCCTAGTGGGATGTTTAACTATTTATACCAAGGAATTATCATTTATTAAGTCTAGGAATCTTTGGGTATAGTCAGCCTTTGAGCTGTAGATAATTCGGTTAAATGATGGATAGTTGAAATCACTCATCAAAATTGTATTTTTATAGGTAAAACAGTAAACACATTTAGAAATCTTTTATTATTTTTGGGGACATGGAAGATGACCTATAGCAGGTTCTTTATAGTCCTATACAGGACTGTATACTAAAAGACACAATAATGTGTTAAGACTGTTGCACTGGGGATTGTGCAAACATTATAATATTGAAGCAGCTGAAAAATGCTGGAAACATCAGCCACAAAGCATTGCAGAATATGATGAAGTTTATATCACATGGGATCATCCGTTACCAACAGTTCAAAAAATAGATGCGAGAAAAACAGATATTGTAGTCCATGAAAAGAAGACAAAAGTAGCATTGATCATTGAAATTGCAATAAGTGACTACAGTGTCTTACATACAGAGAGTTACAAAGTCATAAGCAGGCAAAAATGAGGGCAATGTGGAAGAAGGATACCCAGACAGTTCTAATTGTAGTAGGACCAACGGGTCTTATAAAAAAGGATTTACAGTCGTACTTAGATATGTTACCAACACGTATAACTCTGTATGAATTGCAGGAGTCATTACTGGGCACATTGTGGGTGCTGTGAAGAGCACTTTTTGCTAACATCAAAGATTGAAACAATACTAATTTCATGAACTTTAACCATACTTTGACTTAGGAATGGGGTAATTCCCATCATGGTATTAGAAACCCAAAAGACTTGGAGAAATTAATAAGCAGGTTATAAACTGATTATTTGCCTTGTTTAGGGTAATTAAAAGTTCAGCGAATTTTGTTTAGGTGGAGGGAGGTGTAGGCAATCTATGTAGATATTTTGTGTCTCTAAAAAATACTGAAACTCCCCCAGAGTTCCAGCAGCTCTGAATGCATAAATGAAGCTGAAACCCAGTAAAGAAGGAGCGCTGTCACTACATTGAAACAGTTTCTGTTACAATACAGACATGAACGTTTTCAAGTTACAAGAGAGGCTTAATATCTAGCAACTTATAACAAAATCTTCTGGCACTGAGCAGAGCAACCTTGATGTAGTCTAGATTGGAATTTACCAAAAGCCATTTTGTTATGTTGGATTTCTACTAGGTGGTCTTCTTACTTGCCAACAATTTCTCCAGAGTTAGATTTATCTTCCTTCACCTTCAGATGGCTTGGACCAATATTAAAAATTCTGAGCCAGAATTTTTTTTGAGGACTTTTTAATTTTGTTCATTAATATATGGGGCAGAGCTGTAAAGCATAGCTTGAGTAGTAGGTCTTGCTAACAGCTTCCTATAGTTAGACATATTTTAAGATCCTCTCTGTTCTTGATGACTTATACCACTAATCAAAAAAATAGCAGCAGCTGAGATAGCGTGCCTTTTCCTGGACGATTTGGCAACTATATGCGTTATGGTGGCTGAGAAGTTGGATCAAATAGCACGCACAGCTGAGTTTGCTAACAGCTCCCCTTAAGTTAGGCTTACATGGCCTACTCACATCCAGATGTCTTGGAAACCTTTTTAAAAAAAAACAAAAAAGCTAGGATTTTTTTTTTGAAAGGTTTTGACTTTATGCATCAATATGAGGAAGTTGAAAGACAGATTGTTTAACAATCAACAACAAATAAGTAGAGAAACTACAGTACAGTGTACATTATTAACTTCTGCTTCTAGGTTTAGGCTTGTATACAGCATTCATAGATGAGTGATCTGGCTGCTATAGGTGGGGTAAGAGAGATAAAGGTGGCAAGCAGATGGTTGTTAATTGAGCTGTAAGACAGAAGAGCAGATTGTGAAGAACAGTAGAATAGCGGTAAACAGACGCAGATATTCTGAGATGCCACAAAGAAGAACATATTGAAGTAAGTTTAATGAGGTCCGTGAGAGATGGCTTAATGGAGCAGTTTAGAGAAAAGGTACAGGAGGGGTGGCTGGACAGAATTCATAAGAAAAGAACAGGTAGCCAGGAAAGGGCAGATCAAATAATGTCAATAAGAATTAATTGTGATTGGCGATTTATGGTATTTGGAAGATGACGTTTGGTGAGTGTGTAGATATAAACAGTAGTTATATTTCAGAAGCCTCTTTGAAAGCCATACTGAGAGTCACAGAGAAAAATAAATTTTATTTATATTATCTAAGTATCTGGCCATATGTTAATTTTTAAAATATATTTTTATTGGACATTAATTGGCAATTCAGCAGTTGTGCTCTGGTGAGGGTGTGACATGAATTTTGGGGGGACTTTACTTCTTTACTATAACTACATGCTTGAATGGGTCAAGGAATCTACATACTGTTAGTGAGAGTATAAATATGTAACATTGTGATTTGTCAGCATACTTTGTCACCATTATAAGGAGCATAGGATGCAGCTTATATTGACTAGTACCCAACTGATGTCCAATTGTTTAAGAGGTATTGGATTTTATTTGGTTTGATTCATTTGAAGTAGAATATAGGGCTGATTTTTGCAAAGGAATATTTTTGTGATGGATGGAAAAGTATAGCTCTCAGTATGTGAGCTTGATGTAACTGCCATCTGATACTGGATTGTAATTTATGAGGTTAGTTAATGTTATTTGATATCATCTGCTATCATTTGTTGCATAAGCAGAGTCTTTTCACACAGATGATCAGTGATGTGGTTGGTTAACTGTTTTAGGGATTTCCAGAACAGTGTGGGAGAAGCTGTAACAGCTAGATGCCTATTTCTTAGATCTGATGTCAGTGCTGAATTTGTTACTATTCAGAATTTTTTTTTATTTCTATGTATCTGTGATTAAAAATATTATCAGCTATTTCCATGTGTTGTAGTCTTGGTTTCTTTATCTAATTAGTTCTTTGATAACTGTGTGTCCTGATCCATCTTTATGTTTGTGAGAATAGTATTCCATGTATTCTTAATAGCTGGGTCAGAAAATAAGACAAGGCATTGTTAGGATTTACCTTTGCAGATACAGAGTGACCAGTCAGTGGTGTACAGCATGGTATGCAGACTGACTACTTATTTATGAATACTGGACATCTTACTATAATCTGTGGAAGTTCCATAGGTGATTGAAAAGACCAGTCTATTAAACTTGCTCACTGATCCCATAATGCATTAGTAAGACAGCAGTCTATACTATTTGTTAGCTATTTCATAGGTGAATACTAGGCTAACTGCCTCGAGGGGCCATTTTAAGTCTAGCCAAAAACCTAGATCAGAATCAAAGCCTGAACCTCTTATCTATGAGGCAAAGACCTTAACTATTATGCCAAGCCCTCTCATAACATACTGGATACATTACTGGGGTTAGGTCTTGAAGGTTCGTAGGTTTATAGTAATGTTGTGATTTGTCAACCATTGTAGGTCAACAATATCATAGAATAAAAATCCACTAAAGTTACCTTATAGTTCAGAAGACAATGGTAGAGGACTGACTTGATTTGGGAGACATAGATAAAACATATTTAACTTGGATATTGCTAGATGGAAAGGAAAACCTGAAAATGGAGAAAGGGGAAGGGAAAGAAAGAAACAAAAAAAAATGTAAAAATGCATTAGTTTATCCTTTGGAAAGCCATCTATCTCAGGGAAGTACCCCATTAGCAATACACCCTTGAGAGCTGTCCCAGTTGTTTGGTATTTGGGAATGTATGTGGACAGTGACCTAACTTTTGGCCAACTTGTGCCTATTGTTGTATGAAAACCTTTCTGTATCACATAGCATAAAAAACAAAGAGATTGTTTCTAGATCCAGGGATGCCATTGTCCCTCTTTACTCAGTCCTCATTAGGCCAGTCATTGAATATAATGCCTCCTTTGGCGTGTATCTGCCTAAACACATGCAACAACTGGAATACCCACAGAAATACCCTACTAACAGGATACAAGTCCTAAAAAACATGCCTTACATGAAGCAACTCAAAGCCCTGTCATGATACTTGATATACTACAAGATGGTAAGAGTTGACCTGTGTCTGGCATACAAGACATCCTCTGACCCAGTACTGATGGATTTACTCACATTAGCAAGTCAAATGACATCAGAAATACTTAGCCTTTGGATATAAACCTCTTCTGAAAAATTGAAAGAATGGTTTGTAGGGACAGGTATATCTTGTAGAGGATACAGCTGTTGTGGAACAGACTCGCACCCACATATAAAACAAAGGTCATTCCTTTCCATATTCTAATGCAACTTGGATCTATGGATAAGAAACATAAAATTTACCTCAGGACATCTGACTGTACTACTACTGGACAGAGGCAGCTCCTAAATGCTTTAGCCCATGCATGTGTTCCCTCAAATTATCTATGGTATGATCCCAGTTATTCTCATCAGGGGTGATATACAATTATCAACCATGGAATGGGCAAGGCTAATCTCTAACCAAATGTAATAGGTTAATTCAAGGACAAAAAGTGAAACTGGCTATGCTTACAATGAGTATTAAGGGCAGCTTTCCAAGTACTTACCTATGAACTTATGAACCTAAGAAGGAACTGGGAGGATTGATATATGACAGTCTTTAGTTTGGCATAGTAAGAAGTTTGTACCCAGTGATTCCTTGGATGAATTTCAGGATAAACACAAGCAGATATAGCTCAAAATATTTAATTTGAAAGTCTGGCAATCCAAAATAGTACTTCTGACAAAGAAATCATCTCAGGAAACCAGGAACAAAAACATATTTTTTTACTGAAGAAAAACACAGACACTTGCACAACAGTACTTTTTCAATACAGCCACAAGATCAAACTATTATGTTAATAACCCATCATTTTACTGTAGCCATACTATCTATTTGTATTCTATCGAGTGATAAGCATGCTTATTATATATTCCACCCACTTTAGATGTTTTCATAAAACAATAAAGCAGTGGTGTTGAAAGACAATTCCATCAAACAAAAAATACTTACAATAAAGACATTGGCTATTCATTTTAAAAAAACACTCACAAACTCTCATTAAGACCAGAAGATAAAGTGCACTTAAATTGATAATCTATAACTGTTCCTTCCAATTTAATAGTTACATCAGTGGAAAGTGTAGAAAAGCATACAGAAATATTCCTGTTCAAGGAAACAAAATGTATCTGTCTTCCAGGCATTCTTGCATGGAGTCTTGGGGCAGAATCTTGCCAACTGATTGTTTAGAGAGGAGACAAAGAGGTCTACTTGAGGAACTCCCTACATATGGATCAAATCTAGAAAGGTCCCCCTGATCTAGTTTCCATTCATGGTAGTCTACTCTTGTCCTGCTCAGCTTGTTTACCACACAGTTCTTCTCTGAGAGAATGTAGGATGCCTGTACAGTGTGATTGTGCTGTGAAGCTACATGTCAAGCTAACAAGGCCAGTCTGCGGAGGGGTTATGACCTTGTTCCCCCTTGTTTGCTGATGTAGCATGACTGTGGTGTTATCTGCAACAACTTGAAGAGTTCCCAGGGACAAAGGATTATCCAGAAAGTGGAGTACCTTGATCAGGGCAAGCACTTCTTTTATATTTATGTGATTGTATTTGTCCTTGGTGTCCCACATATCTTGACTACTCTGGAAGAGGGAGGGAGAAGGGGAGACCCAGATTTGGGGACATTTTCTGTCTCCATGAAGTGGTATATCTTCTGACAAACCCCAGCACTGGAATTTGAAAATATAATGGATGTTGGTGCTGGGACCAAATAGACTTCAGATATCATTCTGTCTTTCATATGTGGAGTCTTGTCATGACACCAAAAATATGAGGTATCCCTCACAATGACTAAAGTTGGACTGGAAAATCTTAGAAAAAGATATACATCTATTTTTTCCTGTGGAAGAAAAACTCTTTGAACCAAGGTATCTAGCTGACACTCCAGGAACACAACCCAATATGAAAGAGTCAAAAAAAGCTTTTAAATGTTCTCTTGGAATCCTAGGTTGTGTAAGATATCTCTCAACCAATTGACAGATTCCTGACACTGAAAAAGACTCTGCAAAGATACTTGTCACCTAAATATGGAAAAATGTGGATGCCTGGTAGCCTGCAATGAAATATAACTGGAGCTAGACACTTTGTGGATGCTCTTGTTGATGTGGATAGTCCAAAGGGTAAGGCAGAGAACTGATAATATGATCCAGACACAGAAAACCTTAAGAAATACTTGAAGTCTGGATGAGTAGGGATGTGATGATAGGCATCTTTTAAATCTAGTGCTACCAAGAAACTTGAATGAGGAAGAAGAGGTAACAGATGGTGAAGGGAGATCATTTTGAACTTGGGAACTATTGGAAACAGGTTTAGGAAAGAAAGATCTAGAACTAGTCTCTAAGCATTTATTTTTCTTTTGTCATTAAAAACATCCTTGAATAAAAGTAAACCAGCTGGGTGAAAGACTAAGAGTGTTATACTCAACCAGCTTTAATAAAGAGTGCCTTGCATTTATGTTTTTGGATTCTGAGGTTTTTGTAAGCATTCAATGAGCTATTTGTCTTGCTCGGGAGTTTGAGGTAATGCTGTGCGTGTTCTGCTTGAATGGCATTGCATTTGGTTACAGTATCCTTGAATAAAAACCTTTCCCCACCTGGGAAGGAGGAACTGGTAGTATCATCCCCTGGGACATCATGTAATGAAGAACAGGCAGAAATAAGAGTCTGGTCTGCTGGATGAGGAATCAACCCTCTAAAGGAGGAATTGCCTCCCAATGCCATCTGTAACCTTGATGAATGATCTTCAGAACCCATTTGTCTGAGACTATCTATTGCCAAAGAGAAAAAGTGGAGATTCAGACTTTCTATAAGGAAAAGGGTGCTGCCAGGGTAGGAGGGGGAAACAAGGTCCCTTGAATAGTCATTTTGACTTGTTAGACTGCTCTTGGTTTTGGGTTCCCTGAACTGATTTTGGAACCCCTTGTCATGCCTTCTTAAACATATTTTGCCTACATTTTGTTGAGACTGCTTATTTTGTTTTTTTGCTAAAATTGGGTGAGGGGTTAGAAAATCCATTGGAAAATATGAAAATGTAGGGTTGAAAAATCTTAAGAGATTCTCCATATCAACTTACCCTTTCATCACACTTTTTATCACCTCTGCAACAGAGGAACCAAAAACTAAATCTCTTTCCAAAGGAGAATTTAAAATCTCATTTTTTACATCATCTGGGAGGCTCTGAGAATGCAACCAGACAAACCTCAAAACAGTAACCAGTGGCCATAGCCCTGAAGAGGCATCAACCCGTCATATGCACACTGTAAACAATAATTAGTGATTTGAAACTAAATTATTTAAAGCACATTTTTACTCACAGGATGAAACCGTAGAGAAAACATTCCTCATATTTTTACAATTAGAATAAACTTTAACATATGAGCCTGGCAATTTAAAATTTTGAGAATCAAAGTTGCAGAAGCACAAACCTTTTTCACATACTTATCAATAATCTTCCCATCCTCATCAGAAACAGTAGGATAGCTATTAACTAATTGTTTTGGCAGCAGTAGGATTAACTAAAGCTATAGCTGCTGGGTGAAGTTTGGAAAAGTGTCTAAAAACTTAAAAGACTGAGAAACTTAATATATTCTATCTGCCTTTTTAGGGGCAGCTGTCTGACTATCAGCAAAACAGTGGCACACACATCCTCCAAAGGTGACAGAACTGGAGGAATGGGTGAAGGTTCTGGAAATTCCTTTCCTAACAGCTCATATTGCTTTCTTAGGGATTGAGAAACCTGTGTTCTCTCACTGAAAACACTGGCACATTCTGGAAGTGGTCTCAGAAAGATAAACACCCCAAAGGTTGAATCAGAAACTGAGCTCTCCCTGAGTATGAATCAGAAATCTGAGGAGAAAACTCAGTATCTGTCCCCTCATCTTTCAGTTCACATTCAGAATATTGAATCTCTTCAGGAAAAAAAGGTATTCCCTCTTTATTCTACCAAAAATCACATTACAAGAAGGAACAATAGTATAAATTAAACTCTGAGCCGGACCCAATAAACTACTCCTGTTTAAGGAAATTTGAGGAGGAGTTAGTAAATACATGTTTAATTTTCGGTTTCATTTTTAACAGGACAATGAGGTCGGTAGTGTCATTAATAGGACCAGCATATTCCCTAGTTATGCATACAGCATTCTGACAAAGCAGGCACATTTTGCCAGTTCCCTCTCCCAGGACTGACAAGACCCACCGAGGAGACTATAACAGCTGCAGAGGATGTGGCTAACCCCCAGTCCATAGTGTCTGTAGGTGCTACACCAGAGGGATCATAGGCAAATGATGAATAGTCTGAGGAAGAAATGATGGCAACAGCAGAATCACCCATCTGTGGCTGCCAGCCTGCTGTGTGGCAAAGGCTGTTTATCCTTTTCATTTTGTGGCAAGAAAGACTGACCAGGTGACTAGTCGTTTCTTCCATGGTCAAGCCGAAAATTGTGCCTCTTTCCCAGAGAAAACAACAAAAAACAGTAAAAATGAAGTCTTTAAAAGTATTTTTTTCATTCAAAACACAGTACAACATAGTTTGAAATACTTTGCCAGCTCGAAAAAGTAAAAGAAATATAAGTTCTCCACAGAAAACATTGTTTCCAATTACTTCAAACAACTTTTAAACAAACAGGAAAAAGTGCATCTTATTTAGAAGTACAGTACAGTCTTGTGACAGTCCGTTAAAATACAAACTCCTAGGTTACAGCTAACTTTGAACAGGAAAGTATTAATAAACAGTTTTCAAAACGGAAGTTTTTTTTCTTAATGGGAACTTACCTGCCAACTGTGCCCAGCAAAGGAACAGCTCAAGCTGACAGCAGATTCTCAAAAGGCTCAGAGAAGTGTACTGTTCAGCAACAAGAAAGCTTTGAAGGGCTTGGCCCCCGAACTTGTCTTTTAGTCAGCTCACTTCAAGCTGCCTGACAGTTTGGGCATATGGAAGGTGCCTTGAAGCTTTGGAAGCTTGCTGGCTGTTATATCATATGTGGGATTTAACCCATATTGCTAAGGCTACTGAGCAGTGATTAATAGTTTCACAGGTTCATCCATTTGTACTAGGCTAATGACCATTAGGGCCTTTCTGAGCCTACCCATTCTTCCCAAATCTCTGACATGTTCTGGTACCCATGATAAGTGTAAGCAGGGGCTTGGAAGATGAAACATTTACAAACAGAGGCCTAGCAGATGAACCATTTACAGGCTGCCTGTGTTCATTAGAGACATCTGTGCCAAACCAGGGATGACTTTCATGTTCCCCATCGAATTATCCAAGTCACACTTGAATTGGGTTAGGGAGGAACTCTGCTTCACATGGATGGGGGGGGCCTGTTCCAGAGAAGGGGCAGTCTCTGGGATACCAGCCTGTCTGTCCAGCAGGTCCTATTTATATCACAGGCAAGTTTTACATCTTTAGAACAGGTAATTCTGGAATATCTGCTGTTTTCCAGACACCTTCGTTCTGGGCTATATAGAACCCCTCCCCCACTATGCTATAAATTACCCAGCTGGTTGAGCAGGTCATAAGATAGTAAATGTCAATCATTTTATGGATATTACAGGATGTGAATGATTTTGTTTTATAAACACCTTGCAAAGAGTGCAGTGACTGTGTGGGGAATATCCCGTGTGAAATATCTATACTTCATAGAACAAATGTTCTTTCAAAAGATGTCAACTGTATATATACAGTTGTAATTCAAAAGGTATAATATTCATTTGGTAGAAAAGTGTTTACAGGTGTACAAAAGAGTAACTGAACAAATAACTGAAAGCTCATTTGGGTGAATCTGATATGACTTTACTAAAGTTTTATATACTGTAGTTAAATAGGAGTATATAAGAAAATGAATGTTTGAAAAATATGAAGATATGCATTTATGTGTTATAGTGGTTAGTATGTATATGCAAGAGTTTGTGGATTAGGGTTAGAATAAGGAGTGGGTAAGGGAATAAATTTAGTGCTGTGCAAGTTTGGTGCAGTGTGTGTTGTGTGTCTTTTTTTGTAGTGGTATTGTTATGAAAGAGGTTTTATCAACTTAATGTGTAGAGCTGGGGTTAGAGACAAAAGTAGGGTTAGGGTTAGGGTTAGGGTTAGGGTTAGGGTTAGGGTTAGCATACATGAATAAGGCAATATGGTGGTGCAGAAGGCAAAGTTAATCAGCTGCTAGGCCAGTGAAACAATAGTTGCTGCTATTCTTACCAGTTAAGTCAGCACCAAGTACTTGGCCATCTACATGGTAATGTCGTCTAGTGCTGTAACAAAATCGATTACGTCTAGTCCTGTAACAAAATCAGTCACATGTCGTCTAATGCTGTAACAAAATTGATCACGTATTACATGGGAGTCATTTAGCTGATTAAGGACACAGCTGATCAAAAGTGTTCAGATGTGTCCTAATCCATCAGTTATTAAAATTGTCAAAAAATGTTTGTGGTTGTATCAAAAATAGTAGCATAATGTGAGTATAGTTAGGAAGTGTTTTGGAACGGTAAAGGCATTATTTGATTCCACTTCTACTTTTATATTAGAAGCATTGTGCTGGCTGCTGTTTAACTGGTGATGGCTTTTGTTAGTGGAAGGTTATGGTTCAGTGTGATAGTGAATATGCACTTCCTCTGCTGTTGTGAGATGTCAAATGTGGTACAAATGCAATAAAAAGGGGGTATGGAGGGTAAGGGGGTCTCTCAAAAAACACTTGTACCAATGTATTTGTGTATATTGGTATGTCTGGTTTTGAGTGCACGTTGATGTATGCGGTTTTTGAGTGTGTGTTGGTGTATGTGGTTTTGAATGTGTGTGTGTGTGTGTGTGTGTGTGTGTGTGTGTGTGTGTGTGTGTGTGTGTGTGTGTGTGTGTGTGTGTGTGTGTGTGTGTGTGTGTGCAGGTGTATGTGTGTTTGTGTGTGTGTGTGTGTAAGAGACTGGGATTCAGGTATATGTACTTTGCCTCTGGCATGCATGGTTGAATTCTGTATAGTGAATGAATGATTAGGCTTAATTGCTTTAGTTGTTGTCATTGTTTGTTTAGGTCAATTAACATAAACGTGTATTACATAAACTCTTCTTACTCTTACTCAGAAATGTTCTTTGTTTTAAAAAAAAATTTTCCAGATATTATCCTAGATCTTCCTGTGTCTGTAAATCATTCTATACCCTTTAAGAGCTACTGGGTTTGAGGTCTCTTTGGCCCATTGCTCCCATCAAGAATATCTTGCTGTGGCTTACTGCTTATCTCCATGCCAGCCAGCTTATCTCCATGCCAGGCCACTTGTTGTCTAGAGGCAATAATGCAAACCTCATATTTGTTGGTATCCCCTCTTTGAATAGCTGCTTTGCTGAGGTTTTCTCAGACCAAACCCCAACAATGTTTGTTAGATTAATATAGTTTGATTACTTTTATATGAATGTAAATTTGCCTATGTCACAAGTGTCAATAGTTCTCTTTCTCCCCTAGTGAGTCTGTCATAGTGAGGCTGCACTGATGAGGTGTTGGCCCACTAGTAGAGACTGCTGGGAATTTACTAGGCCTTGTTATTCTTTTAGATCGCTCAGCTGATTTATATTGGTAGAGACTGTTTTGCGGTTTTATTAATTATGGTATTCTTGATCATGTTCTCCTGTAACAACTTTAGTGCAGACTTTGGAATAGCTAGTGATGACAGTATTCTTACTATTCCAATTTATTACAATTCACTGAATATTTAAAAGCTGCCAGTATGTCATTACTATAACACTGGGGCAATTTGTCATTGAAAGCTAGGTACTGTTTATCTGCTACTGGTGCAAATTCCTGGAAAAGGCATTCTTGACTGCCACAAAAAAGGAACAGTTCACCTTCATTTGGCCCTATAAAGAATCCTTTCTTTGTATAATTTAACAGCTTAGATAGAGGTTCTCCGGTTCGATCCTCAGCTGGGGTGCCTTTTGTGCGGAGTCTGCATGTCCTCCCTGTGTTTGCGTGGGTTTCCTCCGGGTGCTCCGGTTTCCTCCTACATCCCAAAGACATGCTGTAGGTGGATTGGATACTCTAAATTGGCCCAAGGCGTAAGTGCATGAGTGTGTGTGCCTTCCATGGAAGGCTGGGCACCGGGCTGGCAACTCAACACCGTAAAACTCCACTGTCAATCATGAGCAGACAGGTGATCCGCTGTGGTGACCCCTAACTGGGAAAAGCTGAAAGAAGAAGAAGAAGAAGATACAGTTTGACATCAGGGTTTTTCTGCTGGTGGTAGGGGCCATAAAATGTAGTGTGTCTGTTCTATGAATAAATGTTGGCTAAGGCTCATTTTAAGAGCTTGTGACAGGTATTCTTCCAGAAAAAAACACCATTATTTTTTTTCCTTGAGCCCATTAAGTGGAAATTGTTAAAGTGTTTCCAATTTTTCAACTCTTTTGCCTTTTTGGTTAACATGGCAGTCTCCTGTGGTTGGCTACACACACACACACACACACACACACACACACACACACACACACACACACACACACACACACACACACACACACTCACGCACACATATTATTCTTGTATCAGTCTGACAACTTATCTATCTGTCTATATGTCAGTCTGTCTGCTATGTCTGTATGTATTGTGAAAAAATAAGAATTATATGTATATATATATATATATATATATATATGGTTTCATATGAAACCATCGAAAGTTCATTCCATTGAAAGTTCATTCCATTGAAAGTTCATTACATCGAAAAGCATTTGCCCCCTTCCCCAATGTTGTGCGACCCTGGAGTTGATATATATAGTTAGGGGGGTGGGGGGCACAGCCCCCCACATTGGGGGGTGTGGGGGGTGAAGCCCCCCACCTAAAATGCTTTTCGATGTAATGAACTTTCAATGCAATGAACTTTCAATGGAATGAACTTTCGATGGTTTCATATGAAACCATATATATATACATATATATAAAACATTACTCTGGTTTGAGGTAAAGTAACAACAATAAGAATATGATATACTAGGGACTAGGATGCCTCTATTACAAATATATGGTAGAGCATTTAAAATACTGCACAAGAGTATGTCAGTCAGTTATTTACCTTCTGCTAGGATGTTTGTTTGTGTCTTTCGGCTTTTCCCAGTTAGGGGTCGCCACAGCGGAACTCCGATCCGCTAATGATTGGCAGCTGATTTTTACATACCGGCTTGCCAGGCCTGATGCACAACCTTCAGTGAAGGTACGCCCATTCACGTATGTCTCTACGCAGAAGACGCTCTAGTTGAGAATCAAACCGAACAGCGTCTTACTGTGAGGTGACAACGCTACCGCAGCACCACCGCGGGTAATAATACCATTAAGAATGCCACTTAAACCTTCACATCTTAAGCAATATTTTTATAGCTTTAAGAATTGAAAGAAAGAACAGTTTAATTGGCATTAGGCATTTGATTTCCTGACTAGGCACTAAGGAATATTAACAGATCTTCAAGGCTGAAACAGTCAAAATGCAATGGTTAATGTTCTTGAAGCCTGTAAGTTACACAAAGGAGCTTATTTTTTGAAGACATTGGAGAAGTCACAAACAAGCTACATAAGTCATCTGTTACTGCCTTACAAAGTGTTCCTTAATTGCAGTTATGGTTTGCTTCTTTCTTAGAATAAAACACACATAAATAGCATCTGCAAGGTTGAAAAGACGAAGTACAGCTTGTGCTGAACATCCCAAAGTGCTTACGCAACTGCAATTAGGAGCTTGCTTTCCTTTTGGACAGCAAAGCTTGTCACAACTGGAACAGTAATTGACAATGTTTTAAGTGTATTTCTTAGAGTACAAAGTGTCACAATGCCTGCATCATGGCATTTATGATATGTATTCCCTTTATGCTACATAGAAGCCTTTTTATGAAAGTGTCTTGGGTAGTTTTTGCTGCTCTTATTTACTGTGAGATATGATTTGCTGCAATAACCATCAGGTATTTTTTAAAATAACTTCAGAATGTGGAGATTTGAATTTAGAAAATGCTTGTTAGGTATTTTGAGTCATTCTGAGTCCTCTCATATTACTTAAGTACATTTTACCATATCACATACTATTTCAGCTGGATTTCTAAGTTCTTTTGTCACAGCATTGATTATTTTGATAGGCAACATATATGCAAAATGTTGCTGTTTGTAATTAATCACAACTCTTGCCCTCTTCACTGTACATCTCTTGAAAAGTATTCAGAGCTGTAAAAGTTCTGGGAATTTTTTTTCTATGACTAAGAAAATATTAATGAGTTTATGAGGAAGTAAAGGTACGGAGATGAAGCACCTGCTACCTAACAGCAAGTATTTTAAATGACTGCTTTCATGATTCTGTGCATTCACAATTACAGTCCTTGCAATTTCAATATGGATGCATATGTAAGCAATGCCTGACAGGGAGAACATTAGAAGACAAATATTGGACCATCCAACTTCCCCACCACTGGTAATTTATTTCTCCATAATTCCCACCATGGATGGTATTACTGCACTTAGGAAAGGGACTCTGTGTGATTATTTTCTTATGTTATGTGCATGTGCATGCAAGTGTGTTTGTATGTATGTGATTGTCTATATGTTTGTCTGTCTGGCTATGCATTTTTTGTTTTTTTTCTGATAAAGATAGTCCAGTTTACCCAAGGTGGCATCTTTGTTATGTCAGTGATAACATTTCTTTAAGCATATCTTTATTAAGTGTACAGCATTTGATTGTGAAACATGACAGATAGTGGGGATAATAAAAATTCTGTATATTTTATTATTAAATAGAAATAAAAACAACCAAGAGATATTAGTTACTGTATTGGTATAGCATATGGTTATTGATTTTCTACTTTTATTGAACTGCGGTGGTGGTGGTGCGGTAGCGTTGTCGCCTCACAGTTAGACGTTGCCCATTCGATTCTCAGAGCTTCTTCTGTGTGGCGACATGCTTGAATGGGCGTTTCTTCACTGAAGGTTGTGCATTAGGCCCGGCAAGCCAGTACGTAAAAATCTACTGCCAATCATTAGCGGACCGGTGTTCCGCTGTGGCGACCCCTAACTGGGAAAAGCCGAAAGACACAAACATTAATTTGCTAACCAGGTAAACATACTAAGAGCAAGCCTTCTTTCAAGGTTTACTCTATGGGATTGTCTTGCTAACTGACATGCTAAGAGTCATGCAACAGACAAATGGAAGCTGAAGGAGCTGAAACATGGATTACAAGATGAAGATCATTAACAGCTCATATATTAACCCATTGTACTAAACTAACAAACCTGCTGTTTTGTTATTCTTTTCTGATTAAACAAAGAGAACAGTTGTTTTAAATATTTTTGCTATAGTTTTATTTGCATTATGTGTTTGTTTTGCTTGTAGTTTATCTGTTGTCCCTTCTGTTTTAAATGTGAGAAAATAATTTATACTGAACAAATAAGGCAGCATGTCTGCAGTACATGTTCAGCTAAAAGATTTTTTAATCACATTTACATATATCCTGTGACATAGAGCTTCAAGCAATGCTGTGAAGCCTATCAGCAAACATAAATCAAGTATTTTATCAGGTAGAGCTAAAATATCACTAACAGAATGCTTTAACATCATGCATACAGTTTCTCAGGCAGCATAGGCTAAAAATATTCACAAGATCAGTAAGAGTAGGATGTCACTGCAGTCATTTCATTTACATCTTCTACTCACAGGCTGTTCCTTCTTCCCACTAGAAAATTTCCACAGTGAATTATGGAAAATACCAGCATAGCTTCTCTGGTCTGCAGAAAGGCTTACAACTCCATGGAAAAGTCAAAGGCTTAAAACTGCTTGGAAAAGTCACACTCTTCCCACCTCACTGTGAGCAATGGATGTTCCAGTCCTTGACTATTTTGCTGCCAACCTGATATTTTTTATTTATTTATTTTTTGTCTGTGCCAACCTATGAAGCATATTCCAATGTTTAGTATTTAGGGGAATTTAAGGGTATGTTGAATCTCTATCAAAATCTCAGAGTAAGTAGACAAGTTCACAGATGTAACATTTTCCCTGTGTTTTGAATCACCTTAGTGGCCCATACTTTATTAACACTAGACATTGTTTGCAGAAAATCTTTCCCATCATTCAAAACTGAGGGATGATCAGATGTCAAAATTCGCTGTGGAATTAAACATTGGGAAAAATAATTTAACAATTGCAGTTTTTGTCCTAGTAACAAATTGTACTACTTATGCTTAACAGCAGGGCCAAGACAAGAACTATTCAAAACTGGGATATGAAGTTGCTACAAATAAATTGCAGATTTAGAAAACATCAACAAACATCTCTGATATGCTGCATATTGAAAACTAGAGGGAGGCACATTGACAAAGCAAATAAATCATCATACATGCAAATTATGTCTAGGTAGTGGTCGAAATGAAATAGATGAGATATGGAGGAGATGGGAATGACATCTCCCAAACCAGATATTTCCTCTGAGGCTTAGTTAGCTCATTTAGGTATTCTACAATGTCTAGGAGATTCTTAATTTTTGGCTGCTAATGTATCTTCAAACATTTTGTTCATTCCTTCAAAAATTGGCTGGATTATATCCAGAAGTTGATCGTGGATACTAGAGGTATAGATATGGGGCATTAGGTGACTGGCTACATATTTGTTTGGGAGTTTGATATATTAAAGAACAAGTGAAACATACAAATACCACGGTATTCCAAGCTACAATGAAGGCTGTCTTCCTGAGAAAAACACCATAGTACCAACACCACGTCCAAAATCCCAAAAATGGTTCCAAAGATGTCACAAAACGTCTTTATTAACAAGTTGATTTAACGCTTTCATCTCCAGAAACTGGAGACCTCATCAGAATCAAGTACCACTACACACTAAATGCCTTTTATACATTATCCAAAAACAGTAATTGATCAAGTGATAATTGGTCAAGTAATGAGATAATTAAATAATTAAACAATTAAACATTATACTGAAATAAAGTGAACTGGCTAGTCTTTCATGATATGAGCAAAAATATTAATCTAAATACATTATTAAACTCTTGAAAAACATTTAAAAAACTTTTAAAAAACTTTTAAAAAAACATTCTATCATTTTACATTCACAATTCATGTGAATTTGTGTGTATAAATGTATGTGTATATATGTCCATCAAAAATTGTATATATACACATACATTTTTGTAGGTATATTTGCATATACACAAATAAATTGTATGGTTATTCAAAAACTACTTATACATATCAATCAAATACAAATACATATAAAAATACATATAAACATGTTAAAAAAAAAAAAAAAACTGCATGTCACTATAACCATGGTCTGTATAAATATATGTGTGTTTGCATCAATATATGCTAATATACATAAATAAATTAAAATAACTATAACATTCATTGCACAATTAAACTATTGTATATAAAATATTATAATCGATTTGAAATATATAATATATACAAATTATTTATGTTTTTGTTTAGGGTCATTAGATAATAATTTAAGGGCTGGAACAATGGATATGTGATCATTCAGGCCCTTGCCACCACAGGCATCTAGCCTGAGCTGCCATATCATTTCCCTATATCCCAATTTGGTTTCCCAGTCACCCCCTCTGTCTAACTGGTCCACCACCTCGACCACCCAAAATTTGAAATTAGCCTCATCACATGTTAAAGAATGTCTGTATAAAGCATTGTTTTCATTTTTACGATTTATATCTCTCATATGCTCATATATCCTTTTTCTCAAATGGCGTTCCGTTTTGCCAATATAAAACCCCCCACAGAATTTACAATAAACTAAATAGACCAACCCCTTCGTGTAACAACTACTATATTTCTTAGACTTCAACGTAATGTTCAAACTAGGTAATGTTATTATTTTTTCCCACGCTATGAATGGACACTGGGGACATCCACCACATTTAAAAGTACCTACTTTGTTTTGAACAATTTCTCCTAGGTTAGGACATTTCTTTTTTTCTAAAATATTTTTTATGTTATAACCTCTCCTATAACTATATGTCAATTTGTTATGAATATCATACCTTATGGTGGCTACATAAATGTATTAATGAGACATGGGATTTGTTCAAAACGGTGTCTATAAGAACTACAATTTTTCATAACAAATTGACATATAGTTATAGGAGAGGTTATAACATAAAAAATATTTTAGAAAAAATGAATTTTATAGTTATTTTAATTTATTTATGTATATTAGCATATATTGATGCAAACACACATATATTTATACAGACCATGGTTATGGTGACATGTAGTTTTTTTTTTTTTTTTACATGTTTATATGTATTTTTATATGTATTTGTATTTAATTGATATGTATAAGTAGTTTTTGAATAACCATATAATTTATTTGTGTATATGCAAATATACCTACAAAAAATGTGTGTGTATATATACAATTTTTGATGGACATATATACACATACATTTATACACACAAATTCACATGAATTGTGAATGTAAAATGAATGTAAAATGATAGAATGTTTTTTTAAAAGTTTTTTAAAAGTTTTTTAAATGTTTTTCAAGAGTTTAAGAATGTATTTAGATTAATATTTTTATTCATATCATAAAAGACTAGCCAGTTCACTTTATTTCAGTATAATGTTTAATTGTTTAATTATTTAATTATCTCATTACTTGACCAATTATCACTTGATCAATTACTGTTTTTGGATAATGTATAAAAGGCATTTAGTGTGTAGTGGTACTTGATTCTGATGAGGTCTCCAGTTTCTGGAGATGGAAGCGCTAAATCAACTTGTTAATAAAGACGTTTTGTGACATCTTTGGAACCATTTTTGGGATTTTGGACGTGGTGTTGGTGCTATGGTGTTTTTCTCATGAAGACAGCCTTCATTGTAGCTTGGAATACCGTGGTATTTGTGAGTTTGATATATTACTTACATTTGTCATGGAAATTCAGAATATGTGTGACATACTATAGATGTGTAGAGTAGAAATTACTTCTTCATTATTAATTTCTTGGGACCTAAGTGCTGTTTAAGATAAGGAAGAAATGCATTACAACAATTCCTTATCCAAAATGACTGCAAATATCTTGTACAGTGGTGTACTAGGCACTACTGTAGACCATTCATGAAAATCAGATGGCCTTTTCACACTGCCATGAACTACTACAAATCATATCCATGAGTTAAGTAAGGTTTTGTGATGTGGCATACAAGGCATACTGCACATGCATGTATGAATATTCAAGGAAGTCATCAGGAATCTCATCCTACCGTGCAGTCCTCACTAATTTTACTCACCACCACACCAGGGCCAACCTGACAGTTACTGGACATTAATATGCAGGCAGAGTTTTGAAATTCAAACTAAGAATTATTGGGTCAGTGTTCTAGTGCAGTAGGTGCCCCTTTACAGCATAAGAGTTCTGCCAGGACACTGGTGGTATCTCAGATGATTGTGTCTGAATGTGGATCAGCTGGGTGATTTTTCTCATTTGCTGTCTTCACCTCAGTCTTGCCACATCCCCCTTTTCAAATTCTAATTGCTGAAATAGACTTTTAGAGTACTTAAGTTCCAGGTCTGCCAAATGCAGAAGCTTTGTTTTTGACCTGAACTACATGTACCAGGTCATCCGGTTAACCCTGTATTTGCAGTGACTAAAGGCAGGCCAAATAATCTGGGACATATTCTGCACTCTCAGATAAGGGTTAACAGCCAAATTAAAGCAAATTTCACCCAGTACAACATATTTCCATCAACCCTGCATCATTGTCGATTATTCAGATTGTATTATTTGCCCATTACTAAAATTGGCTAATTTTGTCAGAGTAGCTGGAAAGTGGAAAGTGGGTTCTTTTTGCAGAAAGATTAACAGGGAATTCAATAAAGAAAAGAAGCCATAGGTATGAAATCTCATAACTATTTTTAGTATTTCCTCAGTTTGGACACCTGCAAAGCAGTATTGCAAATAATCAGTAATCTTTTACTTCATTAGTAGTTCAAGAAACTGGTATACCCATAATATGTCTGGAATTAAGCGGGCAGAATCTTATTTTGCATTTTTAAAATGTAGTATTATATCTGGTAAATACTGAAATGCAGTCTTCCTCCTCCATTACTCAGCAACAGTTTGTGGAATAATTCTCCAAAATTCTTACTGAGGGTAATGCCTTAGTGGCCCGTACTTTATTATTTGTCAGGAGGTCATTTCATAGCTCTCAATCTTTTTTTCCTAGAATCAGGAAAAAAGGCCAGACTAATCAGAGACTATTGTCCAAAATCAGTGAGACTTTTTAAATATTGACAGTCACTGTAACAGGAAATCATGTATAATAAGATGAAAAAAAATGAAAATTTCAATTGGTATGCATTTTCTGATGAATAAAAAATTTGTAACTTCATGCTTTGGCATATTTTTTTCTTTGCCCCAGGTGTTTGGTGATCATCAGTCTCCTCAGCCTATTGCCATAATTGTTCACTCATCACTAAGAGCAAGAGTGAGGTGGCTAAGAGGGACCATTGGTTATTCACACACACACACATACACACACACACACACACACACACACACACACACACACACACACACACACACACACACACACACACACACACACTGTCTCAGCTAAGCAACATAATGGGGATGTGCTTTGCACTGACCATCCCAGTCATCTCTCACTTTCACAAAGGACATTGCAGTGAAGTGTCCTCTCCTGCTTCCCTGAAGCATGGGAAGTGCTTCCAAGGTCTCAGAAGGAGAATTCAGGCTTCCCTATGTGCTCCACAAGTGTCCACAACCCTCTTTGCCCTCTCAGAAAGGTGTGCAGATCATTTCCCTTCACTCCACTGCGGTGTCTGTTAACAGTATCCCTGTCACCTGAGACACAGTCATGGACCCATTCCTCTCTGTCACAGAGCCAGACTATGTTCTGACATAATTTAAAAAAATAAACCCATTTTATTTTGGCATAAGTTGACAAAATTTACAAGGGACTGAACAAGATTCAGAAGCAAAATCAAGAATGCCTCTAAAAATCAGTGATACTTAAAAGGTATGAGTATAGTGCATTGTGATGGACATATTTTCATAAATTTATGTCTTCATTAAATAACTACATAAATAAACATACAGAAATTAAGAAACCACAAAGTTCTTTACTAAATTTACATTGTCTTTTGGCCCTAGCAGACAAAGTAATGGATTAACAGACAATGATCAATAAAAACAGTAACTTCTACTGCAGTGAAATTATCTCTATTTGGACAATTAGTACTATCCAGGTCAATAATGACTGATTTTCAATTTGTATGTTGGCTCAGATACATTCACTTGCAAGATGAGGGAAATAAATTATCACTTGGAGATCTAGTTAAACTCTTAATAGGATAGGCTTCTAGTGTAAGTTGCCATCTGTTAGTAAAAAGACATTATGGTATTGCAGGAAATATGGTTTTTCAGGAATATCATACCTTATGAGATAACTAAATGCCATAATTTAAGTGCCATAGGAGATGGCTAGTGTCACTCGTCCCTCTCTAACATAGATGACAAGCAGGTGGGGTATTTCATTTAGATGCTTTAATACCTAGAAAAACATCAGGATGGATAGCGGCATCATAAAATACAAACGAACTGGCTAACATACATACATGCTTACATCTCAACTACAAAATGGCTAGCTTGCACATGCTCAGTAGTTATACACTTGTGCAAGCCCTTGGATACCTTCTTAAAGGTACATACTCACATATTGATCTACAGCTGGTATCATAGTCCTTCACTGATTTGACAATATTGCTTAGAAGACATTCACAGATTATCAAGGCAAGGCTCAGGCTGCCATAATTAGGACAGAATAGCTATATAGGAAATGTCACTGAAGCAAGAGCATGACTCGGCTCTGAGTCCAGGACAGTTGGCTTTGATAAGCATATATTTCTGGAGTGGGGGCTGAAACATAACATCTTCAAACTTAAAACAAGATTCCGTGATAACCAAGGAATCCAGATCACACCAGTAATAATACATGCATTAAGACAGGCAGATATATTTCTAATGCTGTTAAATTTAATAGCAACCAGAAGACTACCTTTTACCTTGATACTGGAGCTAGAGTTACAAACTAACATGATGAGGCAGATTAGAGTGCTTATATTGATGAAAGTTAGTGCAGGCCTAAGTCCTTGTTAGTTTATAACCAAGATAACATACACTGGATCCCCTAGAATGACACCAGCTACAATGATTATTATTAGAGCCAATTATCTTGTCTTTGAATATTAACATAATTCTGACTGATGGCAGATTACCACTCAAGATCATTATCTTTCCTGCCTTTGACACATACATGCCAAGTTCCGTTTTGTGCATGTCCCTCTTGGTAGAATGCCTAAGGTCATTCACCTCCATGTGGGGCACTAATAGGTCCTAAGTGTATTGTCAGGATGGGGGACTCATCTCTCTGATTATTAAATGCATTTCTTAGTGTGGCATCTTTTTATGTTCTTTTTCTGTTTTCTCATTGATAATTATATCACCACAGTATTTTTTTTACATTTTTATAGCTTGCATGGCAACCTTTATTACATGCTGAATATTGATGATGCAAGGTATAACCCAATTTTGTTTTGTATCTAATGAGCCCATTGTATCTAGAAAAGGTAGCAATGCTGTTCCTGATCAAATATAGCTCAAACCAATAGTACACTGATTTACCAAAGACATCAGTTCCATCATTTCAGTGACTACTTAATTTACGACAATAATCCATTAATTCTCTCTTTATACAGCATTATTGGTACCCTCTTATCAATATATATTCTTACCTCTCAATGTCAGTTGGTTTAGGGGTGTAACTATGGGTAAGACCTAAACTGTGGAATGTGACAAATTTTCTTTAATGTCCACCTTTTCCACCTTCTCTAGTTATTCTTTCACCTTCTTTCTAAGATAAAAAGTTACACTCCTTCGTGGCTAGGCTATTGTTATTGTTCATAGGTTCATAGGTGTTTACTAGGCTAATGACCAGAAGGAGATTTTTAAACCTAGCCATGCATTCCAACTCTCTGACATGTTCTCGTACCCTTGAGAAGTGTAAGCAGGGGCTTGGGAGATGAACCATTTACAGGCAGACTGTGTCCATTAGAGACATAGGTGCCAAACCAGGGATGAATTTCCTATTCCCCATCCAATTGTCCAGGTTACACTTGAATTTGGTTAGGGAGGAACCCTAATTCACATGGATGGGGAGCCTGTTCCAGAGAAGAAGTAGACTCTGGGATACATACCTGTCTCTTACACAGGTCCTATTTATATCACAGGCAAGGTTTGAGTCTTTAGAATAGATAATTCTAGTGCTGTTTGTTTTGTGGACATGCAGGAAGTCCATCAATGTGTTGTCTGACAATGCCTTGCGTGCCAGGCATAGATCTCCCCTCAACAGCCTGTAGGTGACAGAATACAGGGCTAGGACCTTGATGTGGTCTGCAGAGAGTATTTTACTTACCCCCTGTATTCTTTTAGTGAGGAACCTCAGTGGACTTTCCAGTTGTTGGATATGCCTGGTTAGGTACATACCAAAGGGGGCACTGTACTCAATGATAGGTCTGATGAATGCCGAATAGAGTAGAACAATGACTTCCTTGGACCTAGATGCCATACCTATGTTTATAAGTTATACAGCATAGAGTGATTTATTCACTACTATAGACACTTGATGATCAAAGGATAGATTACTATCTTTGTGTGTCCCCAAGTCTCTGACTACTGGGTCACCTCTTAGGCGTGTTGTCAATATTTTATTATTTTTATTATTTTGCATTTGTTGACCGGGCTAGTCCAACTGGATATATGTCCATTTTCAGTGGAGGCCCAGGGAGATAAGCTCCACATATACAAGAAAATTTAAAAAAGCATTGATACATTGCACAAAAATTTGGAAACAGAATGTATCATTGTGTTGGGCATAATAACAAGAAATATCCTGGTCTGAGCAGATGTAGAATTCATGTCAAGAAATAGGACAGAGGTAACTAATTAATTATATAGTCACACAAAAACATGACAACAAAAAAAAAACACCACCAAAATAAAAAAAAAAAAAAACAACTAATGGTGTGAACCAGCTATGGATATTTACACCAAATTTGTACAAGGCAAATATTCTACTGTAAAGTTTCACAAGAAATCATAGGTTGTAACAGCTGTTGTTAAACATTCAAAGTATGTACAAGGATATTAATTAACTGTATAGTCACATACACCTTATTGTCAAAAGAGAAGAAACAAGATTCTATTTGTAAGAGGGCTAATATCTAGGGAAAGATTAGATAGTTAGTCTGGATTAACTATGACTGGGTTAATATGATAATTACCAGGGTTGGATGACTTCCCAAAAGATACTGTTATGCATTTATTGGTATTTAGTTTTATTCCATGGCTCTGACATCAGTTATTTGTCGGTGTTAGCCCTTCCTGGAGGACATTTGTGTCAGTGTGGGATTCAATGACAGCTCCTAATTTGCAATCATCTGCAAATTTAGTCAGTCAGAGGCCATTGACATTGACCTTGACTTTAGAGAAGAAACTGCTAAAACGTAGCAGTCCAAGGATCCATCCCTGAGGGACTCTGCTTGTGACTGGCCTCTCTGTAGAGCTGGACTCCCCAGTTCTAACTTCTCGGATCCTGACTGTGAACCAGCTTTGGATTAAAATTTATATGTAACTGCTTTCAAAGAAGCTGAAATCTTTATTTAACAAGTTGTCATGATTGTACATTTGCTAGCATCACTGATTATGTTGTTAAGTAGTTTTATCACTGTTAGTGACTTCATTGTAGCATAGCTCAAACAACTAGGCCCAGATACTTGTAGTACGTTGCAATAGCTCTTGGTCACTCTAGCTTAGATATTTTCTTCTGCCTCAGAACAACCTTTCAAGAGAAAATGCACTACTGATTTGTAGGAATTTATTATTGGTTCATAGGAGGTTACTAGGCTAGCGGCCCTAGAACCTTTACAAGCCTAGCCATGTTAATCCCAAGTATCCCCATTTGTTCTTTCTGGGTAGCTTGCAGAATAAATTTATGAACAGAGTGGGTCTGTGATCAACACCAGCTACCCCTGTCCACGAGAGACATGGGTGCCACCCCAGGGGTGAATTTGTGGTCTCCCATCCAGTTATGTAGGTTGCATTTAAATAAGGTCAGTGAGGAGCTCTGTTTTATGTGAATAGGAAGTCTATTCCAGAGATTATTACTGGTCTGATGAGGGATGTGTACAGTGAAATTCTAACATCCCTTGACCTGGATGCTATGACCTTGCTTATGAGGTGCGCTAGATAGAAACCATTTCTTACCACTATGGAAACTTGGTGGTCAACATTCAGATTGCTATGAACCTGTGTTCCCAAGTCTTGTTCCACTTCATTAGAACTCGGGGGGGGGGGGGTGCTGTCAATATTGTAATTTGAAGGCAATTCCATTTTGCCAAAGGGAATAATACTGCTTTTTTTTTTTGCATTTAGTTTTAGACCATGTCTTTGGCACCAGTCATTTGTTTGTATTAGCCCTTCTTGTAATATGTTGACATTGTTGGGGGACTCAGTGATTCCTCCCAGTTTGCTATCATCAGCAAACTTGGTGAGCCAAACACCGTCTGCTTTGGCCTGGACTTCTGAGAAATAGATGCCAAACAGTAAGGGGCCCAGCACAGACCCCTGTGGTACTCCACTGGTGATGGGTCTACAAGTGGAGGTGGAGTCAAAAGCCTTGGCAAGATCTAGATAGGCTGTGTGCACTGTCTTACCTTCATCCATGTCTTTGGTGACATTCTCAAAGAAGTCTACCTGGTTTAATAAGTATGACATACCTTTAACGAAGCCAAACTGGCTTGGGTCCAGGGTTTGGAAGTCACCTATATCCATGATAATTTTTTTCATGTCATTGTAGATGAGGCTAGTTAGACGTATGAGTCTGTAGTTCCCAGGGTCAGTTGATGGTCCCTCTTTGTGCAGGGGGATTACTGTTGCTGTTCTCCTTTCTGCAGGAACATAGCCAGTTCTCAAGCTATGATTAAAGAGAATGCCAAGTGTGTCCACTAGGTCTTGTTTTAGATTGTTTAGTAAGCATCTTGGGATATCATCTGGTCCCACTGAGGATGTGTTTTTGGCCTTGGCGAGTGCAGAGATGACCTGTTCTCTAGAGATACTAGGCAGAGGGCTTGTGCCAGGTATGCTTTGGGATATGGTAGGTAGGGATAGAGGGTGACATTTGCACTGAATCTGTTAGCTAGCAGGTTGGCAATATCTTCTGATATAGTGTGAGTGATCCCATCTACAATTAGTTTGCCACATAGTTGTGGATTCCCTTGTAGACTTCGGACATAGTTAAAGAATACCTTATGATTATCCTTGGCTAGGGATGTGATTTTAGTTTCACAATTTGCTTTAGAAGACTTTACAAGATTTCTGATTTTCTTGTTTAGGCTTAGGAGGGAACTCTTCCTCTGCATAGTGCTATCCCTCTTGCTTTTGGACAACAGTTTCTTCCTCTTGTTATATAATCTGATTATGTTTGAATTCCATCATGGTGGCTCATTTATAGGAGAAGATCTGGTTTTGATCCGGTCAGGTCCAGCAAAGTTTATGTAGTCACTTAAGTGTTTGTGCAGGGCATTTGCATACACTTCTGCATAGTGATCATTGATGCCTGTGATTGCGAGTGGTATGAAGATTTTTATACCATCACTTAGTAGGCTGTAGTTAGCTTTGGGAAAGCTTTTATAATTTTTGTTCTTGTGAGTGTGTCAGTTCCAGTAGTTACTTCAAATGAGACTGATTTGTGGTCTTACCTAACCAGGGAGGGCATCATGCATGAGGAAGCATTGACCCCTCCCCCCATATTAGTGAGTACTATGTCCAGAACATTAGATCCCCTAGTGGGGGTGTAGACTATCTGTTCCAGAGCATTTTTGTTAACAAAAGTCCAGGAACCTCTGGGTGGGCATAGTTTTGCTAGTGTATGTCCCCCAGTCTATGGAAGGATAGTTGAAATCTCCCATGGTGTTGGGCTGTATGGAAAGGGACTCCAGTAAAATGAGGTAGGTATTGTGCTTATCCCGGTTCATGATGGGGAATCTAGAGCTAGCAATGATGTGGTATGGTACTTTCCCAGTAGTTAGTTGGACATGGAGTTGTTTGAGAGAGTCATGCTGTTTGACTGGTCTTGAAGTGTATTTGGTTTTAATGAAGATGGATGCACTTCCACCTTTGGTTCCTTCATGCTCATTTTGAGGTCTGACTATGTGGTAGGCATTCTGGCCTTGCATGGCTGGGGTGCTCTCAGTGGTCTTCAACCATGTCTCTGTGACTGTACAGACGTCAGCATCCTCTAAGATGAGGAGTGTTTCCAGGGAGTGCAGTTTTGTATTTAAACTCCTAGCATTAAGCAGCACAATCCTGAGTTTGTCTCAATTAGATTTTGTTAAGCTGGAAAATTTGTTGTTTTGACATTGCCTAAAAAAGGCACTATGGGGAGGCAAGCACCTTTGCCAGTATCTGAAAGCCTAGGGGTGACAGGTGCCGACCATCTCTAGCAAAGCAATGAGGTCTGTCTACCATATCCTCCCAGGCTGACAAATAGTGGATCCCCCTGGGCTGACACCAGAAGCTGACCCAATTGCTGAAAGCAATCATTATTTTGTTTATATAGTGGTATCATTCTAGGTGAGGGTAGGATAGTGCTTAGGGCTAGGGACATACCTGTCTGGGACACATAATCAGAGAGTTCCATCATGTCTGTTTTCATATAGCCCAGAGAGGTACATCTCAAGACTGTCACTCCACTCTTCCTCTGCAGAGTGCTATCTCTCTTGCTTTTGGACAACAGTTTCTTCCTCTTGTTATATAATCTGATTATGTTTGAATTCCATCATGGTGGCTTATTTATAGGAGAAGATCTGGTTTTGATCCGGTCAGGTCCAGCAAAGTTTATGTAATTGCTTAAGTGTATGACAGAGTCATAATGGTACTTGCTGTTGAGGGACTTGAGTGCATGCATGATTTATCAGATCCTGGCACCTGATAGGAATCTGACCATGATGTTCTCCTTGTCCAGTCTCGTGAGGGGAGACATCTTTGTGTCTCACTATGGAGTCACCTGTGACAAAGACAATTATAGGTTCATAGGTAGATACTAGGCTATCTGCCCTGGGGCATTTATAAGCCTAGCCAGAGTGTATTTGGCTTCCGCCTCCCTATTAGATTAACCTACTGTGCCTCTGTAACATAGGTCACAGAAGGTACCCTTTTAAGATTAGTTTACTGTGCCTCTGTCTAGCAGGGACACAGAAGAGATCCCAGGGGTGAATTTGCGATTTCCCATCCACGCGTCCAGATTTTGCTTGAAGAGGGTCAACGAGGGGCTATGTCTAACATGAATTGGGATTCTATTCCAGAGTGAGGGGAGCCTCTGGGAAATGAATCTGTCCCTCCAGCATGTCCTATTTATTTTTGTGCTGAGGTTTAGGTCCCTGGAGCGTGTAGCTCTAAGGGACTTGGATTTTTTGAGGTGGAGCATGTCCATTAATTCTGGGTTTGACATGGCTTTGTACGTCAGACATAGATCGCCTCTGAGTAGGCGGAAAGCAACTGAGTAGAGCTGGAGTTTCTTTAGTCAAGCTGCATAGGACATCTGTTTGTAGCCCATGATCCTCTTGGTGAGGTACTTTTGGGGTCTCTCCAGTTGCTGCAGGTGTCAGGTAAGGTACATCCCAAAAGGAGCATTGTATTCAATTATGAGCCTGATGAGTGATGAGTAGAGAGGCACAAAGACCTCTCTTGATCTAGATGCGAACCCTTTTGTGATAAGGTGGGCTATATAGAAGGTCTTTCTAACCACTTTGGCAACGTGATTATCAAAGGAGAGATTGCTATCTACGTTGGTCCCCAAATCTCTAATTACTTCTTCCGTACTTAATGGATTACCACCTATGTGGTAATTTGTGGGCACCTTGTTTTTCCCAAAAGGGATGACTATGCACTTTTTAGCATTTAGCTTGAGGCCATGGCTCTGGCACCAAGCATCCGTTTCTGTGAGACCCTTTTGGAGGATGCTTGTGTGAGCTGGAGATTTGATTATGGCCCCCAGTTTGCAGTCATCTGCGAACTTTGTCAGCCATAATCCCCCCGTGTTAGCCTGAACCTCAGAGAAGTATATACTGAACAAGAGAGGTCCCAGAACTGAGCCCTGTGGGATGCCACTTGTAACTGGTTTGGATTCGGACATGGCACCTGCGATTCTGACCATTGTGGGTTCTATCTCTGAGTCAGTTTGCAACCTATCCTGTAATATAGGGGTTGATATTTAAGCTGGTAAGCTTATTTATGATGCCCGAGTGGCATATTGTGTCAAAGAATTTTGCGAGGTCCAGGTAGGCTGTGTGGACTACCTTGCCCTCATCTATGGCTTTGGTAACTGTTTCAAAGAAATCAACTAGGTTTAAGAGGCAAGATCTGCCCTTAACAAAGCCAAATTGGGTAAGGTCCAGTGTCTGGAGGCTCCCAATGTCTTTGTTTATGAGTTCCATGATAATACGCACCATAGCTTTACAGACCAGACTAGTCAGGCTTATGGGGTGATAGTTTCCGAGGTCCGTTGTGGCACCACCTTTGTGGAGTGGGACCACTGTAGCTGTACGCCATTCTTTGAGTACATATCCTGTAGTAAGGCTAAGTTTGAACAGTGACTTAATGTGAGGGTTCAGTTCTTCTTGGAGCTCATGTAAGACACAGCCTGGGACTCCGTCCGGTCCCATAGATGCTGTGTTTTTTGCTTTGGAGAAGGCAGCTTTCACCTGTGTATCTGTGATGTCAGGGAGGTTACATTCAGTTGGGATAGGCATTTGCTCCTTTGGGGGGGAAGGGGGGGGAGTTTGTACTGAATCTGTCTGCCAGGATGTTGGCTATGTCTGTAGGTTCGGTATATTTTGTACCGTTATGCAACAATTCAGAGCATATCTGGGAGTTTCCTCCCATGTTCCTGACATAACTAAAGAAGGCCTTGTGATTATCTTTCATGTCTAGGGCAATCGAAACTGGCCTTTGATGATTTTATGTGGGATCGAAGTTTCTTGCTAATACTAATCAGAGATGCCTTCCCTTTTTGGGATTTTGCTCTCTCATGTAGTAGCTTCCTCCTTCTGTTGTATAGCTTATTTATGGCCGGGGTCCACCAGACCGGTCTCCTGTTTTTGGAAGAGTGAGTCTTGGTTTTATTTGGGGTAGCATGATCCATGCATTCCTAAGGTGCTCATAGAATGCATTTGTAAAAGATTCTGCGGATTGGGCTGTATTATCCTCTGGCCCAGGGGCTTTGAAGGATTCCACCTCAGTCTTGAAAAGTGCAAAGTTGGCTTTTGAGAAATTCTTTACAGTGATTTCCTTGGCTGGGGGTGGGGATGGGATATGGATGTCCAATTTATGTGTTTTACCTTAGGGGCTTATTTGTTGAGACACAATGTGTGTGTTGATATGTGTACTAGTGTCTCTTTTTGCTTAATAGTAAGTGTGGGTGGTGTGCATTTGGAAGGTCACTGTTCTTTTGATAGGCTTTTAGTGAGTACCTTCGCATATGTGGGTTTATGTGTCACGAACTTATTTTGTGTGAGAGGTGAGGTTTGCGTGAGAGGTGAAGAGTGTGTGCTGACAACCTGTTTTATGTCCAGTTTGTCTTTCTGTGAGAGAATCTATGCCAATTCCACAGTATATTTGCATCTTCATATACAGTGTTAGTTTGCTTTAAGAACAAATGGTTGTCAGTATACATAAAGCAACTGCTACATTGCTTCAAGATGCCCATATCAGTCATAGTGGCAAGAGAAATGATGGGAAACTGCCTGTTCATTGTGGCAGGATTCTTCTGAATGTGGTATTTGGGAAGGAAGAGGGCTAGCCGGACTTAGTCACAAACAGCAAAAATGAAGCAGTAATTTAATTAAATACAGTTAACAAAGCACAGTGCTGGCTTAAAATATACTTATTGTTTCGTTTTTTTCAGTGGATGCCTTGGATTTCAGAGCAGATGCACTTCAGACCTCCGGTTAAAGTTGCCAAATGTTGAGCAGCTCTGGTAAACCGAGCACAAACATGCACAGATGTGAGCCTTATATATATAGGCAAATTTAAACAGTTTTAACACAACTACCAATGGGGAAGCCCCAAACTTGAGCCTTTCTCCAGCAACCCCCAACTCAGATGGGTCCTGCGCTACACACTTCTGTCACAAGAGTGCAAAGAGGACTTCTTAATGTAAGATGGCTGGTTTAAGAGCACAGTGGTACCAAACAGTATAGATTCAGCATGTCTGAATCTAGCCTAAATGTAAGGCAAGAAACAATTTCTAAATGGGAAGGAGTAAGGGAAAGACACCTAAAGGTCAATGTGAAAGTGTTTAGTAGCATACTGTTAGATGACCTGCAGTGATACCACCCTCTGCACAAACTGGCAGTTCTCCGAGCAGTTGTAAACAGTGGGAAACTATGGTGGAAACTATACTTTGGTCAGAAAGTCCTTCTATGTGGCACATCTCATTACCAAGGGTTTTGCATCAAGGAAGAAAGAGGTCATCATCTCTCTCTACTCTTCCCTCATTAGATCAATCATCACGTATAATGCCTCATTTGGCATGTACCTCAATAGACACCTGCACCAGCTGAAAAGGCCACAGAAGTACCTCACAAAGAGGATCCTAGATATTAAACACATGTCCTACATGGACAGACTCCAAAGACTCCAGCTGTTCTCTGTCTCATATTGCCTGTTTATAGGTGATCTCTGCTTGACTTACAATGCCATGTCTGACCCAGCTCTGTTGGAAATGCTACATCTGAAGAAATCTCTCCACACCACACACTCCAGAGACCTCAACCTCATTACCACAATCAAAAGAACATGCTGGAGGGACAGGTTCCTCTCCCAGAGACTGCCCATGCTCTGGAATAGACTTCCCATACATGTCAAGCAGAGCACCTCGCTGTCCCTCTTCAAGAGAAATCTTGATGAGTGGATGGGAATTAGAAAGTTCACTCCAGTGGCTTTACCTGATACAGGTCCTGAGAACTAAGGTCGGGTGGCACGATTCCAGGGCACTTCTATGGGCTAGGCTTGTAAAGACTCCAGGGTCATTAGCCTAGAACACACCTATGAACCTATGAACTTATGAGGGTGTTTCCTATAGATGATTTTAAACCAGAGATATTTGTTTATATGCAAGCAAAGGGAACTGCATTTGTGCATTATACCAACAGGATGAAAGACTTGTAAAGATAAACCTCAGGTCAATCAGATAAAAACACTATAAGCTATTGACCATTATACAATGACCCCCCCCCCCCATTAATATTCAAAAACATGCACGCTGATTGGCAGCGTGCACGTTGTAAATCTGAGTTATAGTAATGGAAAAAGGTCCGGTCGCCCGGACTTTTTCCATTACTATAACTCTTTTTTTTACAGCAACGGAGAACGCAAGATCTCCATTGCTTCCCACTGTCTCGCTATGTTAAACGAGTTTAACATAGCGAGACAGCTTTAAAAAAAGCAACGGAGATTCTCTGTTGCTTTTTTTAAAGCTGTCTCGCTATGTTAAACTCCTTTATAATAGCGAGACAGTTTGTAAAAAGCAACGGAGATCTTGCTTTCTCCATTGCTTTTGCCCACAGCTCTGATGTACTGCGTGGGCATACGCATGCGCAGTACATCAGAACTGCTGCAGAATACCAGACAGCTGTGGAAGGGCAGCAAGGCGGCATTATACAATACCATTATTTAAGAAAAGTAATTATTTTTTTTCTTAAATAATGTCATTGTATAATAGCAATAACCCACTTCTGGGTGTGGGTAATGCTGGATTTACCCACGGTTGGCTTTGTTTGGCCACTCGGGCTTCACCCTCATGACCAAACCACACCAACTGTGGGTAAATCCAGCATTACCCACATCCAGGTGTGGGTTATTGCTATAGTAGTTCCCACCTTGGGTGGGCTGAATTTAGCTCTCTGATCACAACAGAGTGCAAAAGAACCCTCCCAATGTAAAACAAACTGGCTCTGAGCTCAAGTGCAGTAACAAATGCTTTAGAGCAGAAGTAAGAATTCCTGCAATATCAGGAATCCTTGGAAATAAGTTCAATAACCCTGTTCACAACACACAAAAAAATTGCAAAACTTAGAATTATTTGGAAAACTTGGAACAGCTTTTGCAGAGTAGTGTTAAAACAATCTAAGAACAATACTTTCTTTCTGCACTTTTGGCTATGGGCCTATTTTTTTTTTTTTTTGTAAAAGTTTGTTATCAGATGCACATGAATCTATCAACATCTTTGCTTGCATTCCTTACCTTTACTATTGCTCCTGACATTTTTGAATGATTCACCATTATTTATTGTGCAGACACATATTTTCCTGTCACCGTGTCACATTGGCATTGTCTTCTGTGGTATTTTACTTCATCTTTACATGTTCACCTGACACCATTCTGTTTCCAGTTACCTGCCGTATTTTTCATTTATTATGGATTGCAGTTTATGTGTACTCTTACACACTAAAGCAAATACAACTTGCAAACATGTTCTTTTTGATGAGCACCATTTCTGTATGTATATTATCTTCCACAGTAAAGGCACATCAACCTGTTACTTTCCATTTTAACAAATACATTCAAATATGTGACTTTTGATTATTTTTCTTTTTTTATTTATTTGTAATCTCACCATGTGCTTCTTGCACAAGATTTTTGTTAATGCACTTAGATTTCATCCATCTTCTCGTCTTGTATTTCTAACATGTCTAGTGACTTCAGAAATTATATGATTTTTTTCTCTACTGTTATATCTGACTCTGAAAATGTACTCCTTTTTTTAATCTTCCTCACCTACATTTTTGTTATGCAGGCCTTTATTTTTATTTCATCTGTTGCTGAGAATGTATTGCTCTTCCCTTTTGGTGGTATCATAGCTTCATAGGAAGGTACTAGGCTATTGGCCCTAGGGCCTATATAAGCCTAGCCAAAGAGGTACCCTAGCTTTCGCCACTGAAGAAAATTATTTTCCTGTGCCCCTGTCAAGCAGAGCCACAGAAGTGATCCCTGGGGTGAATTTCCTATCTCCCATCCAATCATCAAGATTTTTCTTGAAGAGTGCTAATGAGGAGCTTTGTTTGATATAGATAGGTAGTTTGTTCCAGAGTATAGGAAGTCTCTGGGACAGGAATCTATCCCTCCAGCATGTTCTGTTTATTGTGGTGACAAAGTTTAGGCCCCTAGAGCGTATAGCTCAGAGGGATTGGGATTTCTTTAAGTGGAGCATGTCCAACAGCTCTGGGTTTGACATAGCTTTGTATGTTAGGCAGAGATCGCCTCTGAGTAAGCGATATGCGACAGAGTAAAGCTGGTGTTTTTTGAGATGGTCTGTGTAGGGCATCTGTTTGAGGCCAGTAATCCTCTTTGTGAAGTATTATTTCTGCAGCCTTTCCAGTTGTTGTAGATGTCTTGTGAGGTAAATTCCAAAAGGGGCATTGTACTCTATAATGGGTCTAATGAGTGATGAGTAGAGGGGAACAATTACCTCTTTTTTACTGGATGAGAAACCTTTTGTGATGAGGTGTGCCACGTAGAAGGATTTACTGACCACTGTGGTGATGTGATTATCAAAGGAGAGACTACTGTCTACCTGTGTCCCAAGGTCTCATCACACTTTTGGTGTTAAGTAGACTACCGCCTATGTGGTAGTTCGTGGCTACAGACTTTTTAGCAAAGGGGTGACAATGCACTTTTTGGCGTTGAGCTTGACGCCGTGGCTTTTACACCAGGCATCTGTCTCAGTGAGGCCCTTTTGTAGGATGTCCACATCTTTAAGAGTTTTGATTATGGCTCCTAGTTAGCAGTCATCTGCGAACTTAGTTAGCCAAAGACCTTCTGTGTTAGCCTGTACTTCAGAGAAGTAGATACCAAACAGGAGAGGACCCAGGACTGAACCTTGTGGTACTCCAATTGTCACTGGTCTGAAGTCTGATTTGGGGTCTGCTACTTTCACAGTGTGGGTTCTGTCAGTAAGCCAGTTGGCGACCCATCTTGTGACATAGGGATTTATACCTAGTTTAGTGAGTTTATCTATAATTTCAGAGTGGGGGATGGTGTTGAACGCCTTGGCGAGATCTAGATAGGCTGTGTGAACCACCTTACCCTCATCTATGGCTTTGGCGACTGCTTCAAAGAAGTCTATCAGTTTTAGGAGACATGATTTGCCTTTTACAAACCCAAACTGTGTGGGGTCCAGAGTTTGGAGATCTCCAATGTCTTTGTTTATGAGTTTCATGATGATGCGGTCCATGGCCTTGCAGACCAGGCTCGTCAGGCTAATGGAGCGGTGGTTCCTGGGGTCTGTCATGGCTCCCCCTTTGTGGAGTGGGATGACCATTGAGGTGCGCCATTCAATTTTCACAAAGCCTGAGATGAGGCTATGACTAAACATGGTACTTAGGTGGGGTGCCAGTTCATTCTGTAGTTCATGTAGAAGGGAACCTGGGATGTTGCCAGATCCCATGGATGCTGTGTTCATGGCTTTGGAGAGTGAGGTTTTTACCTGTGCAGCTGTGATTACAGGAACTTTGCTTTCTTCCGGTATAGAGATGGGCCCTTTAGGGGGTGAGGGGGGGGGGGTAAAGTTAGCACTGAACCTATCTGCCAGGATGTTGGCAATATCAGTTGGTCCTGTATATTTAGTGCCATTGTGCTGTAACTCAGAGCAGAGCTGAGTGTTGCCATTGAGATTCTTGACATAGCTATAGAATACTTTGTGGTTGTCTTTAGAATCAGTGGCGATTTTGTTTTCATAACTAGCTTTGGAGGATTTTATGAGGGATCTCAGCTTCTTACTGAGGCTGACCAGGGAGTTCCTCCAATCATGGTATTTTACTCTTTTTTTGCAACAGTTTCTTTCTTCTGTTGTAGAGTTTGTTTATGGCAGAAGACCACCAGATTGGCTTCCTTTTTTGGAGGATAGCATCTTGGTTCTGTTAGGGATAGCACGATCCATGCACTCATGTAAGTGCTTATGAAGTGCATTTGTGTAGGATTCAGCAGTCGTACCTCTATTGTCCATCTGCATGGGTGTCGTGAAGTTTGCCATTTCTGTCTTAAGAAGTGTGAAGTATCCCACTATAATGCATGTGTGCCATCACATCATTTCCTTTTGCAGTGCTCACAAGCTTATATATTTCTGATTGTATATATTCCTTTCATTCAAAATGCTTATTTAATTTTTTGCACTGTAATCTTTGTCATAGGTTTGTTACCTGGATTCATATAGATGGTAAACATTGTAGAACCATCTTTGTGTAAATATGTAGCTTTCACTCTCTCATTTGTATTACATTTATGACACTGGCATAGCTGTTAAAACTGGTAACCTCCTCTGCAGCCCTTCATTTTATGTATCAAAGCACAATGGAATAATGACTGGCTGGATATATGCAGAGGTAATGGAGCAGAATTCAGAAATATACAGGGCAATGCATTAGGCAAAACTGAGTGGCAATCGGCAGAGCTCAGGGTAGGGCCATTTCAGAGACATATGTAACATCATCTTGTAACCAGACAAACATTGTGAGGTTGGCATCATAAGCTAATGATCATATAATGACACAGAAATGAACAGCAGTACGATAATGAGCTCAGCTCTTAATGCAAATGTTGCTCAATAACATGGTGGAGCAATCCAAAAATGTATAAAAATTACACAGTCGACCACAGTCATCAGTAAGTTTGTACACCCAGATATCTTGGTGACAGTGCCAGAGACCATACTACAATGCTAGAAGTAGCAGTCAGATTAGTCTAGTAGTATATGTTAGAGGCCGCAGTTGCAGCAGGTACCACAGAACAATCCGATCATGCTCAACATATCACTTCCACAACAGGGACATGGTCTAACACCACCATAGAAGGGGACAGCATGAGGCAGTTGAAAGACATGCTGTCCTCATATGAAATCCCATTGGATGTGTGGAATACTGATTTCTGTGGACACTATAGTATGCGTAGCTTTGACAATCCTTGCTACAGGGACCCTCTAGTGACTCAATACATACTGATCCATCAAAAACAGTTTTGGAAAATAGAAAAACCTCAAAACTTTGCCAAAAGTTCTTTTAGTTAATCTATTTGGAATTCTTTCTTTTTTCAGGGGACAAACACCTTTGTACCACCATGTGGAGGCTCCTCCACATACTCCCTGAACTTACATGTACTATCTTTCAGGTTGCACAATAGAAGAGAAATGTGAAAACTTTACAATCAATGAAAGTAGTTTTGCTGGGCTTCACTCACACTTTTTTAATTTTGCCAAAATTGTTCTTGATTGATCAACAGTAACTCCTGCTGACCATCAGGTGACATGATGGGTTTAACACAGGAATTGGTGTCACAAATTCCACCCAAGATCCTTGATGTTATGCTGCAGCATATGGGGGGATACGTGATTTTAAAGGACTGAAAAGGGACAAAACTAAATTATGTGGGCATTCTATGATGTAGTTCATTTTCATGAGGGTCTAGGGGATATTAGCTGTACCTACCTTGTTATCAAGGCCCCATTACATCCACATGGATAACAGTATATCAGCCTTTAGGGTTTGCACTTCATAAACTGCCAGGTGGTATGCAGTACATAGGGTATTATAATCAATGTGTCATTGTGCCATCCAGACAGCTCCCATTTTCCCACATCTGGCACATATCAAACTATACCAACAACTTGTGTGGGATTGCTTCCCACATGGACATCATATTAGCAATGCTAACTATACCCTGATACCATGGCTTATGACATAGATATACAATTGACAGAAAAAGGCTGAAATGCAATGCAACACTGCACTGTGGCAGGCCAGCAACTTTGTCAAGCATGTGTTTACACTGATTTAAACTCACTTCTACCAAGATTCCTCTAGTAGTGTGCATTAGTATGCTCCAGAGATCCGCAAGATATTTGCTGTCTGTGCAATTCTGCACAATATGGTGCCACAGACATAGCTAGAGGAGAGGATTGCCAGACAAGATCCAGCAGTAGAGGAAGCTCTAGCTGAATAAACCAACTGCAAGGAAGTCCAATTGAGGCAGAGATAGGCATAATTAACAGTGTTACTGGCTAGCAGGTGGCATCTGGTCCCCAACTATGAACCATATTAGACACAGAAATGATTAAAACTGATACGTGTAATACTACACTTAGGCTATGACGCACTGGGTATCATTCATTAATCACTAACCATATAACATAGTAGTGAGGGCATAGCACAGTTATCATATGCACAGCTGGGTAGTGGCCTAGTGGCAGATTTAAGCAGCAGGTACAGGGATGTAGAAAGGAGTATGTGATATGGCTGAGATATTGTGGAAGCTGGATATACTGTGCAGTGAGGGAATAATACTTTGGGAGAGAGATAGATGTCTAACAATAATGGGTATTTGCTCAAAGTGAGTACTGGGGACATTGCTTCTGCAGGTGTGGTTGAAATGTGTGGAGGTATGTGTGACAGGTCTTCTATCACCTTGGGTTGAAATGATGCAGACTGTGAAAGTCCCTAGCCACAGGTGCCTTCCCTTAGAGGAATGGCACTGACATCAACCCCCACCAGCAAGGATGAAAGTGAACTGTTAGACTGAAATGTTGTCCATATCATGTGCCTGACTGCCACATAGCCCTTGTCTTCTATAGAAGGCCACTCCATGCTGTACTGAGCACATCACTGGTGGGTGGTGTGGAGGATGAAAGGTATGTGACCTTGAGTTATTTGCCTTGTGAGTTGTGCCCACAGTGGAGGCAAACCAGAGGCAACCACAGAAATGGCATTGATCCTGGTATAGAGACAGGTTGTCCTATGGTGGCAGTGAGGGCACCCATGTACCTGACAAACATGTCAATCATCTAGTTGATACCATTGTCTAGGTCATTCTGCAGGTTTCACATTACGCCTATTGCATCTACTATGGCAGTGCCATCTTCCTGTGCTAAGATGACTGCCCTATACTTCTGTTGAGTAATGTCCTTTATTGCACCCATTTCAGGCAATGGATAGGTGCAGGGTGGTCATGGCCACAGGCCTGCCATGCTCATACCTGTCCGCACAGTCTGTGGACACCATTGCTCACTGCAGGTGCATGGGCAGTGAATGAACTGATGCCTGAGTATGGGTGTTTGACATTCCCTGTCTTTGAATGAGCATAGGAGATGTGGGAAGGATTCCAAAGGCAACATAGCTGTGTCACTGGACTTGAGTGGTTTTGTTCCCTCCATAGATACAGTTGGTGACAGTGGTACTTTGCCATCAGGCTGTGTTACTGCAAGGCCACCGTCAGTGTCAGTGCAATGCATCACTGACATTAGGCATGTACTATTCTGTGGTGGAAGTCCCCATAACTGTAGCAACTGTGAAAGCAGACAGATGAAAACCCATGTGTACCACCACTAGTGTATGACAACTCCACTTCATTGTGTGGCATCAGCGGTACAGATAACAGCTATACACAGAATGGAAAGAACTGTACCTTGTGTGGTATGCCTTTGTCACTGCATCTCAGATTTTCCAGTAAAGGAGATATGGCAGCATTCAGTATCACTGAGGCCATGTCATAGGTATGCTTCTTAAATGTGTTATTGACACGAGGAAGTACCAATAAGGTGCAGTCACAACAGACACAGGATGATGCATTCACTACAGCTCCGGCATCCAGGCATCATCTGTACAGGTCATACACCCATGTGTTGTCTGTCTCATCATAAGGAGCCATGTCTGCCATACTCCAGTGTTAAAGGACAGTTCCCCACACTGATCTGCTAAGGCAGTATGTGGATGGGCTATATCGTGACATCCACATTTTCAGCAGCCTAAACTTGCCTGAGCCCAAGAAAGCACATACATTTCTGTGTTCCATATATTCAACCTCACCCAGTGTCATTTGACCAGTGTGCCTTTCCCACATCACTTTTTCCACTATGTTCCATACATGATCCACAGTTGCATAGTTTTTTGCATCACAACACACTTCTTTCCATCTGATCTCCCTACCAGGTGACATAGTGCACCTCACACAGCCCCACAGCCAAACATATAGTAGATTACTGTTGTCTGCACCTGACCCCTGTCCTCTTTTATGTAACACTGCAATCCTTTCTGTGCTCCCCATCCCCCTGCCAGCCAGGTTGCTGTGGAGCAAAAAATGAGTCTCATACAACTATCCAGTCAATCTCCCCACCTGCTAATGGCCTGTGTTCCTCCATCCCAACAGATGCTCACACTTTGTAATTAGATCAATGTAGTGCACTGCATTGATCCATCACAAACCCTCTTGTGCATCCCATCCCCCATTAACAGTTAGTTGTTGAGCCTCCCCCCCCATGGAAACAAGCAATGCTTCTTATAATTATCCATTTACTCTTTCCATTTGCCACTGATCTTTGTTCCCATACCACAACAGATGCCGATCAGTTCTTCCCTCTGTAGACCACTAGATATATCTTAATTGTTCCATGTGTTGTTTCTGAATGGTGGTGACTCTTTATATCTCACCATTTCAGGGCTAATAGCACTGCAATTAAGCTAATGAGGCAACTTAGGTTAGATATCTCTGAATCACACATTTAATGCAATGGCTTCCAGTCTTAGATTGTGCAATGTGGCTCAAGCCTGCCTATGCACATGCTATGCAGACTCTGAAATAGTCCACACATTCATGGTCATATGCATGACCTGTATGGGGTCACAACCTCCTTAATTTGCTTTATGGATCATAGGCACTGTGCCACAACTATACTCACTAATATGTTTGTTAGGGACTGATACCGTTAGGCCAGCATTTCTCCATCAACATCACGGTGCTGGCACTGGGCTTTGCTCTGCTGCTCTGCTGCCCGTTGATGCACATCATGTGACACCTACAATGAGTGACAAAATTAATCTGATGCCATTTTACTCCACAGGGCAATATGTGAGATGGACATGTTTTCTGATGGGCTTAGTCTGGGAGGGCTCCTGTAGGGTGCAAGACAGATCCAAAATTCTTTCCCTAATTCCTGCATTGGGACCACAGGCAGCACCTGCTGGGGGACTCCTATGATGATCTTCAGTACATGGTGGATCCCTGGTGTGCCTTTTCAAAGTGATGAGTGATGCTTCTAAGGAGATGAATTTGTTGTTAATGAAGCATTTAATGTTGCAGTTTAAATGCCTTTAGACTTGATCAAATGCTTACAAATCAAAGAAAGTTTGGTTTTCATATCACTGTACAGGATTGTGAAGAATATTAAATAATATTATAGTGTTCAGAAACTGCAGGGTCATATGTTACACATGTTAAACAATGTATATATAGCCATTAATGGATATTTATAACTGATTATACAGTCTTTGTTATATGAGGTTGCACTATTTTGACTTACTAGTTTGTGTCATAGCTGAAATAGTCTATGATGGCATAAACTACACTTCTTGGTTAAAAATGTAAAATAAACTGATGAGATGTTAATGTAATTCAAAATTGTATCAGGAGATAATTTACTTAAGCAATAAATGTGTGGGCAGATGAATGAGGCACTTAAATGTCTGTGAGGCCAACGTGTAAACAATATACATTACTGCATAATGTGAAAGCCATTCAAGCCTGATTATTGCAGGAAAGGATGTTTGTATAACTGCACTCCAGGAACAGATCTAAGTTGGTAATGGCCTAAGAAACCAAACTTTCATTAATTGAATACAGTGAATGATTAAAAAAACAACTGCAAGTGTTTTCCTTTAATATTAATTATTCAGTAATATCACTTGTTCATATTCAATGTAATTAATACAATGTCTAATTCCATGTGATTAATACAATGTCTACCACCAAACAATGCATTCATATTCTTTTACAGTAACAAATAGTAAGCAAGTCAGCATGGAGACTTATGTTATTACAGCATCATGCTAATGCAAAAATGTTTATATGAATAAGTTATACTACAAACCAGAAATGTAATGAGCTTGACTGTTTGAACTTCTCTTGTCATGAGTAAGGTCAGCAGCCCACAGTTATAACTTATTTACAGAATTCTCAAAAAATATGCAAGTATACAGATATTAGGTGAAAGCAGACTCACTTAACATAAATCTCAAGTGAGATATGTGGTAGGCTCAGCAAAGGCGTAACCTGGCTAATGAATGGTGTACAGATGCTGACATTTTCTGTACTTTAGGGAACTGTAGAGTGATGGACACTCACCAGTCTTTTGAATGGTGTTGCAGATCACAAGCCAACAATGCAAATGTAAAGTGATGTGTTATGACAGCAACAGGGCTACTTTTGACCTAAATAAATACAACAATTGTGCAAGACCATCCTGGCGCAAGTGGTGGATTGTACATTTTAACTACATTCCAGCTAGCCTTTTCTCCCGGAGAAATCATAGAACCATTTATAGTATACTAGCCTTGCTTCTGGGCAGTGCAACCATTAAATCATTATGTCTACAGATGGCCACCAGCAATTTGTATGTATTACCAGCACGTCCATTCTTCCACTTCTTCAGCAGTAAGGTTTATTTTTAATAACAGAAGAAGAAATTATTACTACTTTTAAATCAAATTTATCACAATAAAGTTTGTAGGTCTGATAGTTTCTTACCCCTAATTCTATTATCATTTCCCAGTTATTCTTATACCACTCTGAGCAGATTCCTAAAATAATATCTTAATAGCTCCAGTTTCTCCTTTGTAGTTTGGAAATGGGCTCCTATAACTGTAATAATGAAACCAGGAATACCTGTCAACCTGTAAGTGCAAGAAATCTGGACAAATCCAAAAATAAAGGGGGTACAAAGGTTCAATATCAAGGACAAATTTTACATATTGCTCCTGTAAACTTACAAAGTTGTCAGAATAATAGGTTATGCATTAGCATGTAACTCCTGATGGATATGAAGTTTGAAGCTCAAATGAATGTCATTATTTAATTACTGCAATCCTCAATGATTTTCCAAAAACACATGCTTTTATGAGTAACAAACCAAGAATATAAGTTAAAAATGTGTCCATTCTGCAAAAATCTGTGCAGTTGAGTGGTATAACAACCAGGATAAGATACTATATTTTGAGATTCATCCATATCTAATCATTTGTTACATAAAGCAACATATTATGTGTCTCAGTCATGGCTTTTCAAAAGTTAATTCATACAGGTCGGTGTAACTTTATATGAGACGGGCAAACTTAGAATGCAATAAAAAGCTTACTTTTCAATGAAAAAGCAGTGGAAAATCACTTCTTATTATTAACACACAGCTCTGATGTGGATATATGCTTTGACGGATCAGGCTGGTCTTTCCTTTTCAAGTAAGTTTACTGTCCCTTCTTCTTTACTGTAGTCCTACACACCTCAAACAACAATTCTTTTTTGACTGTCAAAAACAAACAAAAAAACCCCAAAAAAACAAAAAGAAAAGAAAAGAAAACCAACTTAAACACCTAGGTATTTCAAATTATTCAATATGCAAATTAAACTGAACATGAAAATGAAAACATTTTATAATATAACTCACCCTTGTTAGAGAATTCATCATTGCTTTTACCTAGAGCAAGCTGACTGTCCCCCTATGACTGAAAGAGCTACATATCTAGCCTCCACTTTCCTCTTCAGACTTATTACACGAAGGAAGTCACCCCACTATATTCCACATTGCTAGTGATAACATTTTCCTACAGCCTTAAAGACTCCAATAATTAAATTCCAGACCATCATTCAAAACTCTATAGACTTTAATGGTAAAATTATCTCTCTCTTTGCCAAACTCAGAAAGAAACAAATCCAATCCAAGTTTGAAAAAAAAAAGCTTTTAAAGATTTTTCTTTAAAGAGAATAAGTGCAAATGCTGCAGTGATTATTGTTAATGTCACCCCCAGGTGGGATGCAAACCTACAATCCCTGGCTTTGGAGGCCAATGCTTTATTAATACTATGCACATGCAAGATCTTTAATGTTTCTTAACCTCTTAATGCAAGAGATCTGGACAAAGTAAAAAAATGGCGTTTATATCATGTTATCGAAAGATGAAAATAGCGAACGCTATTTAATCGGGCCCAAAACATCTAAACATGAAAATATCGAACATTCAGAACAGCGAATTTTTTCCCATGGAAAAAATTCACTGCTCTGAAACACATACACACAACACAAGCACATCAAACAAACAGCAACCACACACATACACTTAAATTCCTACATCTAATGCTACACTAAACTAAACATACACTACTACCTACCCACTTACCTTAACCCAAACCCTAACCCTAAGGTCCGTCACTATTGCACAGTCACCTAACCCACGCCCTAACCCTAGCTCACTTAAACCGCCCCTAACCCTAAAGTCTGTCACTATCGCACACATGCCTAACCCGCGCCCTAACCCTAACTCACTTAACCCGCTCCTAACCCTAATGTACAAACAATCACACACTTACCTGAACCCAACCCATAACTTTCCACTACAGCGCTAAGAATAGCGAAGCCACAGAAACGACCAACCAAATTATTTCCCAAAGAAAGAATTATCTGTTCTGCAGCTCTGCTATTCTTAGCGTTCGCTGAATAGTGTTCGATATCAGAACATTAGAAGTTTTAATACTTCGATGTTCTGATATAGACCCAAAAAATGGGGGACAAAGGCCTAAAATCAAATAAATATTTTAATATTGCTCTTATAAACTTAGAAAGTTGCTAGAAAAACAGATTTTGGATTAGCTTGCATTTTCTGAAGTATATGAAGTAGGAAACTCAAATATTTGTCTTTGCAATGATTTGCCAGAAAATCACACATTTTATGCAGAACAGACCAAAAATCTGAGTTAGACATCTGGACATTTTGACAAAATCTATACATTTGAGAGGTATTTTCAATAGCTTTGTATGTTCACAATGTATGGATGTTGCTCAAAGTCACACTTTTGAATATGGGGAGAAGTAATTCAAAAGTCTACACATTACTTTTTATATGTACTGCACTTTAAATATGATGCATTCTCCTTTGTCTGTATGCTGCTGCATTTTAATTTTGTTTTTAAGCATATTGCTTTCATAAGGCAGTTGATGCAGAGGATTAAAGGGCTATTATCAAGCTACTTCCTGTAGCCTCTATTGCCTAATTATGTGACTCTGTGCAATTCACTTAACTTGCCAATGATCCCTAGCTGATTCACTAAAAAGGTTTATGTAGAACAGTGCTATGCCCTAGTTAACAGTCATAAATAAAATAATTAGTGATATGTAAAGAGCCAATAAAACATGGACTCTACAAACTCTAAACACATTTCAAAGAATACAAGCTGTCAATGCAGAAGGCAATACTATTTGTTTTATATGCAATCCAGGGAGTTATTAACCCATTTCTAAAAGGATTTATCTTAGACACTAAAAAGTCAGAAACAGGATTATTCAGATTAACTGCAAAGAAGGATGAAAGAGGCCTGTCATTTATACTGTTTTTTTCTATAGCTAACTGTAGTCATATGCATGACAAGCCATTCCTATGAAGGAGTACAACAAGAGGTTGAAGCACCCGGTATAACACACCCATCCCTTAGAAGTCTCAATAAGCTGTCCTCATCAACAGAGGTCTAGCTGTCCTTCATGAATGCCATACTTTGAAACTTCCCTGTTAAGAGCCATTAATGACTCATGAACAGACTTCCTAAGACTCATATCTAATGCCTGTAGTTTTAACTAACTATCTTCCAGTGCTGAATATACTTAGATTCATAAAGACTCTTTAAAATAGAGCAGCATCTCTTATATAGCAAAACTGTTTCTTAGGATTGTATGAAGCAAAGCCAGAATCTCCCTAATAACCATCTATTTAAAATTCTTAGACATGTTCTCCTTGATAAACCTGTATGAAAGTCTTAGTGCAATTAATATATTTCTAGTTTCAAGCCAAGATATTTAAAATAATAATAAAAGATGAAAAGTTTTTCTACTATCTTCACAAATTTCTTGACTGTTAAAATTACTGAAAGTGGGAAGCAAACTTAAAAAAAATCAGCTTTAGTGAAACAAATAAGTCAGTCCTACTGGCTATTTACAAAGCTGCTGTTTCAGCAGTATATCAATTTTTTTGACATTTTCCAAATACATTCTTCTACATCAGAGTACAACTGCGGTGGTGCAGTGGTAACGTTGTCACCTCACAGCAAGAGGTTCTCCTGTTCGAGTCTAGGCTATAGCGCCTTCTGTGGAGTCTGCATGTCCTCCCTGTGGTTGAGTGGCATTCGCAAGACATGCATAAATGGGTGTGCCTTCATTGAAGGTGGGTGTTGGGCTGGCACCTTGGCACCATAAAAATCGACTGTCAATCATTAGTGGACTGGAGTTCTGCTGTGGTGACCCCTAAATGGGAAAAGCTGAAAGAAAAACATTCTTCTACATCAGAAAGTTAAAAACAAGATAGTAAATCCACGACAGTCAGCACAGGAACACAAGGTAGATCAAACAAAATTTATTGAAGCGCTTTTCGGCTCACAATACGACAGCCTTCCTCAGAATAAAGAACATTGATACAACACTTTCCTTTTATACAAAAAAAGGCGCAAACATGAAGCAATCATTCAATTAATTAACTAAAATAAATGCTTGTTTAAAAATACTCCTTCAACAACTTCTTAAAGGTATATGAATAAAAATATATGCCTGAAAATATATATACTACTAAAATTGATGCACCATAACCTGAAACTAATTACTAAAGTAAAATCTAACAACAACTTCAGCCCATTTTATTAAAGACTTAATGAAACCCGTACATACTATATATATATATATATATGTATGTACAAGCACCTATCTATTTTTTAATTTACACAAAAAATATATAAATACTGAATAATACTAATTTATAAGTATAAAAAACTTAAAAATAATAACTAAATAAATAAATAAGTACATGTGATGTATAATTGATAACTAAACACATCAAAATTGTTCTCAAATACATATATGTGCATAGCAAAACAAAAATAACCAATTAATAACCCAGAAGGATTCATAAATTCATGGATGTTTATGTATATATATGCGTGAAATACATAAAAATCGAGAAATATTTCTCATACACATGAATTAACCTCACTAAACCAACTAATTAAAAAAAAATTTTTAATATTAGGTTTTTTCAAATTAATTTTTTGAATTGTATAATATAAAAAGAAAATTCATAAAAATAATTTTAATTTTGTCTCACTTTAAGCTATCTCACCAAACTCTTCAATTTCAATAACACTTCTATTGATGAAGCTTCATTTAGACCTGGATAATTACCCGCATTCAATTTAATTTGCCATTTTAATTCTAGTTCAAGCAACTTTAATGAATAAGGTCCGCCTCTAGGATTAATTTTTAATCCATCAATGATCAAAAATTTAAAATAATGATCGGGGAAGCTCATAATATGTTTGGCTAATGTGTTATCAGTCTTTTGATGGGTAACAGCATAGATGTGTTCATACATCCTGTCTCTGAGCCTGCGCTCAGTTTTGCCGACATAAAAGGCGGCACATAGTGCACATTTAGCCAGGTAAATTATACCCTTAGAATTACAATTAAATTTATCATTTATTTTGTATAAAACTTTGTCCAAAATAAATGTACTGCTGACCAGTACATGTTTGCTCATACTACATGCCTCACATTTAAACATCCCTGTTAACCTTCTCAGCGAATCAGGCTGAAATCTCAAGAGTCCTTTAAATTCAGACCACGCTTAAATGTGACATTGGGTTTATGACCAAGTTTGTTTAATAAAGATGTATTATTTTTCAACAAATTCCAATTTTTATTCAAAATGTTGATACATTCAGGACTCAATTTAGTGTATGTGGTAGTAAATGACACAACTCTATTTATAACTGAGTTTGGGGTATTAGATGGACTTTCAAAATTAGTACTCAGGTTTAAACCCTTATCAAACGGGTCACCTGGTTCCGTGACCTCCAAACTAACACAGTTATGCTCCAGTGAAAAATGATCGATACTTTCACTGTCCAAGTTGTCTGATAAATTTATAGGACATGAACCGTGTATAGCCAATAAAGGCCTAAAGTAGTTGGTTTCTCTTTTAAATTTGACCTCGGCTATAATCTCGTCAATGAGCTCAACCGGGTAATCTCTCTTCAAAAAAGCTGATTTTAAAAATAGACATTCATTGTCAAACTCATTATTGAGAGTTACAATCCGGGCCGCTCTGACCAGTTGTCCTTTTATAACAGCTTTCTTCTGATGAAATGGGTGACAACTTGAAAAGTGAAGGAACGAATTAGAGTAAGTTTTCTTACGATAAATTCTAGAAACATAACATTTTAAGTCTAAATTTTTAGATAACATGATGTCCAAATAAGGAATAGCAAAGTGGTCGTATATGTATGTGAACTCAAGGAAATCAGTAGACTCGTTGAGAAAGCCTACAATATTAGATGCAATTTGGTCATCGCCTTTAATCAACAAAAAGATGTCATCAAGAAATCGAGTATAAAAAATAACTGATTGCTTATATAAATCAGATTTAAAGACTAAGTCAGATTCCCAAAAGGCCATTACCAAGTTAGCTACGCTACCTCCACACGGTGATCCCATAGCTATTCCTCTTTTCTGTTTGTAAAACAGGGACTCAAATATAAAGAAATTATAAGAAAGGACAAGTTCTAGTAGTTCAGACACTAAATAAATTTCCTTTTTTGGGAATTTATATTTGTACATCATAAGAGTAACCCATTCAATAGCAATATCGTGGGGTATACAAGTGTACAAGTCCTTAACGTCCACTGTTAAAAAATTATAGTCACTATCAAATTTCAATTTATTGATCTCACTCAAAAAGGCCCAGGAATCTTTACAGATTTGTTTTTCTTGGGTAACTATTTTCTGTAATGAAACATCTATTACTTTAGCACAAACATATAATGGTGAACCTCTGCCGTCCACCAATGGTCTCATAGGTGGTTCATGCAGATCTTTGTGGATCTTTGGAATTCCGAAGAGGCTAGGGTAGACAGGAAATGAAGTAGTTAAATAATTTAGAAGTTCACCATCAATGTATCCCTCAATAAATAAATCATTGATACAGGATTTAATTAAGCCATAAGCGGAGTTGACCTCTGACCTAGAACTAATGGCATAAGCGTCTCCCTTAAGTAAAGAGTGAATTCTGTGGTTATAGTCATCGATATCAAAAATGACCATCCCACCCCCCTTGTCAGGTTTACACAATCTAATTTTTTGTGAGTGAACAAATTTAATCAAATTTAGTTCATCCTGGTTGTTAGATAGCTTTCTTTTTGTTTTAGCCAGGCATCTCAAATCTAACTCACACACATTTTCAAAAGTCTGTATAATGGGGTGGAGTGGTGGATTAAATGTACTAGGTATTCTATACTCATTGGTAGAACCTACATTATTGATGTTACCCATTAAGTATTGAAAATTCAACTTCCTAGTATATTTTTTAAGGTCCATAATCACAGAAGTAACATTGAGTTTACTGTAGGGAACATAAGTAGTCCCCTTAGATAATAAATCAACAAAATGTCATTGGACAATGGGCAGGAGGAAAAATTATAAACTTTAAAGTCATTTTTATCATTAAGCATTATAATAGGTTTTATTTGCTCGTCTAGGACCTCAAAGTCAACGTTCAACAATTCAGGTTCAACAACCAACACAGAATCCGAACTTGCTTCAAGTGTGTCAAAGGAGGGGGAAACTGGGTGACTTAATAGTTCGCATTATACCATGACCCCCCTAAAACGTGCACGCTGATTGGCCAGCGTGCCCATTGTAAATCGAGATATACTAATGGAAAAAGGTCCGGTTGCCCGGACTTTTTTCCATTAGTATAACTCTGTTTTTTAAAACACTGTCTCGCTATGTTAAAAGGGTTTAACATAGCGAGACAGCTTTAAAATAAGCAACGGAGATCTCCGTTGCTTATTTTAAAGCTGTCTCGCTATGTTAAACCCATTTAACATAGCGAGACAATTAAAAACAACGAGAAAGCAAGATCTCCGTTGCTTTTTATCTCGCTATGTTAAATGAGTTTAACATAGCGAGACAGTTTTAAAATAAGCAGCGGAGATGTCTGTTGCTTATTTTAAAACTGTCTCGCTATGTTAAACTCATTTAACATAGCGAGACATAAAAAGCAATGGAGATCTTGCTTTCTCCATTGCTTTTGCCCACAACTCTGATGTACTGCGCAGGCGCAGTACATCAGAACTGCCGTGGATGCCAGACATCTGCGGAAGGGCAGTAAACAGGCATTATACTATGCCATTATTTAAGAAAAGTAACAGTTTCTTTTCTTAAATAATGTCATGGTATAATAGCAATAACCCACTTCTGGGTGTGGGTTATGCTAAATTACCACGGTTGGCTTTGTTTGGTCCCTCGGGCTTCGCCCTCGGGACCAAACCACGCCAACCGTGGGTAAATTTAGCATTACCCACACCCAGGCGTGGGTTATTGCTATAATAACCAGTTACCTCCTCTAATGAAAATTTTTAGATCTAGTATTAAATTTATGTGTGTTCCTTTGTTGTTTCGGTCTTGCCCCATTAAACCCAGAATTAGAGGGCATACTAGAAGCCACAACAAAATTACAATTGTGTCCCTGGTTAGAATTACGGTTGTTATTACCAGTATTTTGAAGTCTTTCACTTCTCCTAAGAGTGGGAAATTCAACTTCAGCATCCACAAAATTACCATTACATTCATCATTATTGACAATGTGGCTGTCACACATTTCAATGTCATTATTCAAATAGTCTTCGGAAGAACAAGTGTTGCAGGCATTACAAACATAATTTGTTGAATTAACAACAGAGTTGGTCGCAGATGGTCGATGCCATGCTTGAGCTGGGGAAGGCACAGGATAAGCAGTGCCTTCCTTGTAGGCTTTAATGTCTGTCTCCAGTTTTTTTAGACTTGTTAGATTGAAGTTTAAGTAAATACTTGTCAATACTGGAAATAGACCTAGAATAGTCAAATTTATATCTAAAAAATTCAGCATGGTGCGTGACCTGTTTGTCCAAGTCCAACACTGTTTCAGTCAATTCAGACACAAGAACAGAATAGTGTTTAATCATCAAATTAAACAAGTCAGCACCTTGTTTTTCAAATAATTGTATCAGTTCTTTGTGAAACGGTGACTGGTTAATCAGCCCTGTAGGGTATTGCGTTCTACGCAGCCCTTTAGATATAATGTTTACACTAAGACATTCTTTGAAATAAGCGATTTCTAATTGTGTCTTTTTTAATTTTAACAAAGAATGATCCAAGGCTTTTAAATTACTTACAATATCAGGACCTTTAGCGTTGTCATGATTTTGATTTCCGTTCACCATACAAGAACGAACAAGTCCAGGTGTATTATTGCCAAAAACAAAACAGTCCTTGATGATTCCTGCTATGTTCGGAGAATTCGCTCTAAGTATGGCAGAATTATGCTCACAGTTTAAACTGACAGGAGCGTTGTTTGTGCCATAGATACCAGAAACAGGTACGCCGTTTAATCCACTTCACGGTGCAATATCAGCGTTGTTACCCGCTGGAACGGAAGAAGCTGGTGACCTTTGCCCTGGTGGTGGCGTGGTGACATCACTAGTTCTAACATCAGAACTAGCACAAGGTTGTCCGTTAGTAGTAATAACATAAGAACTAGATAAAATTGCAGAATTGGTCCTAGCTTCAATAAAATCTTTAAATGAGCGCTGGTTGATATCGACAATATCCAGGCGTTTACATAGTGCATCAATTTTGCCAAGCAAAAGTCCGAAATTTACGGACTCTGAGTCTGATACAGAATTAGTATGAGAAAATTTACCCGGTACACTGGAGTCAGATAGTGAACCACCTGTACTGTTCGAGTGGTCGGCTGAGAGTGGATCGGACGCCATAAAACAAATAAAATTAAATTCCACAAGCAAAGTCAAAAACAAGATAGTAAATCCACGACAGTCGGCACAGGAACACAAGGTAGATCAAACGAAATTTATTGAAGCACTTTTCGGCTCACAATACGACAGCCTTCCTCAGAATAAAGAACATTGATACAACACTTTCCTTTTATACAAAAAAAGGCGCAAACATGACGCAATCATTCAATTAATTAATTAAAATAAATGTTTCTAAAAATACTCCATCAATATCTTCTTAAAGGTATATGAGTAAAAATATGTGCCTGAAAATGTATATACTACTAAAATTGATGCACCATAACCTGGAACTAATTACTACAGTAAAATCTATCAACAACTTCAGCCCATTTTATTAAAGACTTAATGAAACCCGTACATACAATATGTATATATATGTACAAGCACCTATCTATTTTTTAATTTACAAAAAAAAAATGCTAAATAATACTAATTTATAAGTATAAAAAACTTAAAAATAATAACTAAATAAATAAATAAGTACATATGATGTATAATTGATAACTAAACACATCAAAATTGTTCTCAAATACATATATGTGCATAGCAAAACAAAAATAACCAATTAATAACCCAGAAGGATTCATAAATTCATGGATGTTTATGTATATATATGCATGAAATACATAAAAATCGAGAAATATTTCTCATACACATGAATTAACCTCACTAAACCAACTAATTAAAAAATTTTTTTAATATTAGCTAGGTTTTTTCAAATTAATTTTTTGAATTGTATAATATAAAAAGAAAATTCATAAAAATAATTTTAATTTTGTCTCACTTTAAGCTATCTCACCAAACTCTTCAATTTCAATAACACTCCTACTGATGAAGCTTCATTTAGACCTGGATAATTACCCGCATTCAATTTAATTTGCCATTTTAATTCTAGTTCAAGCAACTTTAATGAATGAGGTCCGCCTCTAGGATTAATTTTTAATCCATCAATGATCAAAAATTTAAAATTGTTCTTCTGAACACACATTGCAGGTGAAAACTGCCTTTGGGCTAGCCCAGTAACACAGTTTTAAATTAATTAGTGATATGTAAAGAGCCAATAAAACATGGACTCTACAAACTCTAAACACATTTCAAAGAATACAAGCTGTCAATGCAGAAGGCAATACTATTTGTTTTATATGCAATCCAGGGAGTTATTAACCCATTTCTAAAAGGATTTATCTTAGACACTAAAAAGTCAGAAACAGGATTATTCAGATTAACTGCAAAGAAGGATGAAAGAGGCCTGTCATTTATACTGTTTTGTTCTGTAGCTAACTGTAGTCATATGCATGACAAGCCATTCCTATGAAGGAGTACAACAAGAGGTTGAAGCACCCGGTATAACACACCCATCCCTTAGAAGTCTCAATAAGCTGTCCTCATCAACAGAGATCTGGCTGTCCTTCATGAATGCCATACTTTGAAACTTCCCTGTTAAGAGCCATTAATGACTCATGAACAGACTTCCTAAGACTCATATCTAATGCCTGTAGTTTTAACTAACTATCTTCCAGTGCTGAATATACTTAGATTCATAAAGACTCTTTAAAATAGAGCAGCATCTCTTATATAGCAAAACTGTTTCTTAGGATTGTATGAAGCAAAGCCGGAATCTCCCTAATAGCCATCTATTTAAAATTCTTAGACATGTTCTCCTTGATAAACCTGTATGAAAGTCTTAGTGCAAGTAATATATTTCTAGTTTCAAGCCAAGATATTTAAAATAATAATAAAAGATGAAAAGTTTTTCTACTATCTTCACAAATTTCTTGACTGTTAAAATTACTGAAAGTGGGAAGCAAACTTAAAAAAAATCAGCTTTAGTGAAACAAATAAGTCAGCCCTACTGGCTATTTACAAAGCTGCTGTTTCAGCAGTATATCAATTTTTTTGACATTTTCCAAATACATTCTTCTACATCAGAGTACAACTGCGGTGGTGCAGTGGTAACGTTGTCACCTCACAGCAAGAGGTTCTCCTGTTCGAGTCTTGGCTATAGCGCCTTCTGTGGAGTCTGCATGTCCTCCCTGTGGTTGAGTGGCATTCGCAAGACATGCATAAATGGGTGTGCCTTCATTGAAGGTGGGTGTTGGGCTGGCACCTTGGCACCATAAAAATCGACTGTCAATCATTAGTGGACTGGAGTTCTGCTGTGGTGACCCCTAAATGGGAAAAGCTGAAAGAAAAACATTCTTCTACATCAGAAAGTTAGCCAAATGAAAATTACTAATATCTTAAAATACAGGACATCCTATTCTAAAAAGAAGAGTTCATGAAACCATATATTCTGGTATGAAAAAATAAATGACGACCTCTCTAAATCAGTTTATTTAAGAGCTCTGTTTAGGAAAGTAATCTGTCTTCATCTTGGCTCCTTCACCTCATTGTTTAGAGTTGGAAAAGACTGCATAACCATGAATCTAATCATTAACTCCAATTTTACTTACAGCTAAATATGTAATTCAGAAATGAAAAACCAAAGAAATACCACCACCCCTACATTTGTTAAATGGATAAATTCACTTATCCAATGACACTTTTCAGGCTTGATCCAGGCCATGAAAGCATTACACAAAGAGTAAGAGAAGAAATTCAAAGCAGACAGTTAAAGTGAAGGGGCGTGGAGGCAAGAAGAGTGTCATTGGAATTCCATAGAAAATAGGATTTGGTTCTAAAAATGAACATGTTTTTAGAGAGGACCAGTAGTTGTCATTGATTAACTTAAAAGTCTGTGTGCTGAGTGTGATAGTCAGGCACAGACTGTGAGCCAATGGTTTTTGAGACAGTGAGTCAGTGATGTTCATTGCGAGGGATAAAATGAACAAATCTGCAGATTTTATTGTTGGCCTTTTGTAGTATATTCATATTGCAATTGGAATGGGTAGCTGTGCTAAGAAAGCCACATACTAGTTGTGGTAGTAGTACATTTAGGGCAATAGCTCATCTGACACCTAAACTGAGAAGGTGAGACATTAACGGACCCACAGGCATTAGATATGAGTCTTAGGAAGTCTGTTCATGAGTCATTAATGGCTCTTAACAGGGAAGTTTCTAAGTATGGCATTCATGAAGGACAGCCACTCTCAGTCAGATGAGGACTTTGTTGACTTGACCATCAGTGTGAGCTGGAAAAGACAGGGCTGGGTAAAGTGCTATTCCTAAGTAATGTTGTGTATGACAACTCTCAAAAGGAGACCCCATGGTTTAATTATGTGCTCGACATACTTGTCTCCTTTGTTGAAGATCCCGTTTGAAACTTTGATTCACTTTAAACAGTCCTTAATCTTTCTCTGTTTTTTATTAAAAGCATTCATGTATCAAATGTGTACTTTCTGCTCCCTGAGTAACAGCCACTGCTAATAAAATTTTTTTGAATTATATGTTTGTGTACTTGTACTTTTGATTAATGTACATGGTAAACTGTGCATGCTTTAATATCAACTAGTATTTATCCCCTTGTGAAGAAAACTGTAAAAACTTTAAAAATGTACTGTTCTTCTAAAGTACAACTCATGAAAAGGGAACTAAACTGTACTAAAAACATATATTAAGAAATATGTTCAACAACCATGTAATATGTAAAAATAGGCACATATATATATATATATATATATATGTGTGTGTGTGTGTGTGTGTGTGTGTGTGTGTGTGTGTGTGTGTGTGTGTGTGTGTGTGTGTGTGTGTGTGTGTGTGTGTGTGTGTGTAGTTCACAGTTAACACATTTACTGCTGTGGAAATGCGTTGCATTTTGAAAATAAATCCATCTTTCCTTCTTGAGTTTGCAAACTTCTGTAGTGAAAATCTAATTCTGCTTTGAGATACTGATTAAGGTTACATGATAATGATTATTCCTTATTTGGATACTGACTTGTTGAATTGTTCCCACATCTATCCTCGGGCATGTAACTCAGAAATAGTAAGGCATCTATAGTAACTCAAAGAGAAGCCAGAGAACATCAGCACTAAAGGTGCACAAATTGTCAGTTAATTCCAAAATTGCAGATGTTACATGATTTACAGAAGTCACTGCAATCTGGCTGTTGAGAGGAGCATGCCTTGGAAACACTACTCAAGCTACTTAAATTTTGGTAAGGACTCTGAGCATCCTAGTTTAGTCCAAAGGTCACAGCTTCAATTTCAGATGTTGAACTTTAGTCCAAAAGTAACAGCTTCAATTTCAGATGTTGAACTTTTTTTCTGTGAATTATCTGGATATAAGAATACTTCTATGCTTGTTAACCAGGTAGGCCTGCTGGGCACATAGTCATTTTCAAGGGTAACCTAGGAGCAATGTCTGGTTAGGTAACTTACTTAAGGTCATACAGTAGGCAAACAAGGGCGGAGCGAATCAAACCCAATATCACAGGTGTTCCCTGTCACAACCTTAACCTCTGTAAAAACTATCAAACAATTTTTTCAATTTTTTGAACAAATTCTGTACTCTTACATATTTATTTGGTAAGGAAGTTCTTCAGCCTATCTATTTCAAGTAAATCAACTTTGCATGCTGTGGCTGATTATTTATTCATTAGCATAAGGTTTTATGAATTTTACCAGTGTATTTTTTTTCTACTTGGCATCTGCTGTCAGATGGGGACTGTTCAGAACAAAGTGATATCATTTATCTATTTAAAGGTTAGCTTATGTTAAGTGTAGAGTACAAAATGTGTGCTATTTTTTGTTAGCTCTAACCAACTGGTGGCAACACAGTCTAAATTTGAAAAGGGAGGGTAGTGATACTGGCGAGTTACCACTTGCTCACTACCATGGAAAATATTTTGTGAGGGTGTGTGCATGTATGTGTGTGTGTGTGTGTGTGTGTGTGTGTGTGTGTGTGTGTGTGTGTGTGTGTGTGTGTGTGTGTGTGTGTGTGTGTGTGTGTGTGTAAATGCACCAGTTGGCTTTCTACAGTATTTTTTTGTTCTTGGGTTGAAGATTTGAGGGAGGGTGGATTTCATTGTTGTAGGAAGCTGGTAATCAGCTGAAGACATTTTTTCTATTGCACTTCACTTCTTGAAGAGCAGAGGGGATGGGGAGCTGATTCAGGGACTGGTCTCGGGTACTAAATGAGCCAGCTATGAATCTGGTTTCAATATTCAGCATACAGTCTATGTGGACCCCAATAATGAACTGCTGTTATACAATTCTATCCTCAAAACCAAATTAATACAATAACTGTGAAATCTGCCAGCCTTCAGAACAAAACTGCAAGTACCAAAACCATTTAGGTGACAGAATCCTAGCATAACTATTTAGATGAAGCACCCTCAGATTTACAATAGTGTTATTTATTTTCTCCACCTTCAAATGCCATTCTTGGGGGGATGCTATATAGCATTTATACCATATACGTGAAGATGAGGAAATCTAAAGTAAAAACAGACACAAAACACAAGACATGTCTTAGTTAACAAAAATAGAAGTTACTTGCACTCTTATGTAATACACACACACACACACACACACACACACACACACACGCGTGCACATGCGTACACACACACACACACACACACTCACCCAAATACACAAATCCAGTGTCATAACAGCACAATGAGAAGTACTCTGTTTGAAATGCATTCAGATGGTTTCATATGAGACTGCTACTTGAAACTAGTTAAAGCCATGCTATTAGGATATTTTCTGCCTTTCTATTTGTGTTAAGCTAAATGTGCTTCCACAGGACCAGCAGACTCCAGTTACATCTGAACAGCATTCATGGAGTGTTCTGATGAAATCTAGAAAATACTCCAAGGTGAAACTTTCTTGAAAACATAAGGAAATGTGGCACTGATTAAAAGAGAGAAAGGAAGACGTGCAGAAAGGTAGTGGATCATCATCTGTCATACAGGCAAACGTGCTCAGACAGCTTTCCTTTGTATAATGTACTTCCACACATGATTACTGACAGCCCCTCTGCCTGCTTTAACACCTGTCTGAATATATGTCTGTCCCACTTCTTTCAAATGGGCTGTCTGACAAAGACTAATAGCAGAGCATGACAAACATTACTGCATTTCCATTATGCCATGTTCCCAGCAAGCTGCAGGAATAATATTCATTGCACAGCTCAAGTCATAATTCCTGTCTCTTCAGCAGACTACAAAGTGCATGAACATAAACTGCTACATGTCTTGTTCATAGGTTAACACAGTTAGCAGTAAGATCTTTAACTAACACAAAACGTTATGTTTTAATAAACACAAAACCTTACAAGTAGAGTGGAAAGTACAAACATGCTCAGAAAGACAGCAACACTTGTAGGTGAAAACTGACAAAATATTAACAGTGTCAGTGAACATATTCTTAGAATACTAGCTTCAAATGACCTGGGGAAAACTCCTCTTTGAAAAGTATAGCAAGCATTATTCTATACATACGTACATTCAGTGAAAAATACTGCCTGAGTTTATTATTCTCATTAACTGTTATTGGAGAGCCCTCCTCCAATAAATGTATATGAAGGATGAATCCAGCCCTGCATCATTGGTTTTCAGCACAGATTGTTAGCTCTTTGCTGTAAACAATTTGCTAGTTATCAAAAAAAGTACTTTTTACTGGTGTTTCTGTATTTACTTTTTTTAAAGACCAGTACTTAGAACTTACTCTGGTAAGAGTATTACTATCCTGTTCTGTGTTACGACTTAACAACTGCTCTGCTTTTATAGGTTATAGCTTTTTCCCCTTTGTCCAGTGTATTGTCTTTGAGATGACTGTATTATTTAGGAACCAGTGCCTAGAAACTGGGTACACAACTGTCCTTTTCAGTGTTACTGCTTAGTGACTGCTTTGCCTTTACAGGCCGTGGTTGTTGTGGTCAGTGTCCAGTAACTGCCATGTGATGTGCACAAGTGTCCCTTGTGCTCACACCTGTCACTCTACAAATAATTTGACTAAAGTTAGCAATTCTGTCCAAAAGATTAATGATTGTTCTGGAGTAAGTAACCCTAGCAGCATCTGAGATTCTAACATTTAGCTCCAAATACAAATTTTCCACACATCCCCTTTCTTGCTCTGCTAGGTGGTCTCTGCTCCCTAGCTCTACCTGTAGAACTCTTAGCTGCTCCTTTCTTTCCTTCACTCTATCCCATCTTTGGTATTTATGCTCCCCCTTTATTTTCATCTGTTCTTCCCACAATGTTGCCTTATACCCTTCCCTCCAGAAATGACCAAACTCCTTCCTTCCTCTTTCATTTCCGTCTAGAACATCCAACAATAATACCCTGCAGATACATCCTTTGTTGACCAGTTCTCCACTTATAGTGTGTCCATCTCCATCTCTTGGGCATCTCCTTGTCTAACTCCCATTTCCAGTCAATCTGCACTACAGCAAGGTCTGACAGAGAAATGTCTGCATTTCCACCACCCCAACCTACTCTGTTGACTCTTTAAAGACTAAAATTATATCAAATCTACTTCTCTGTCTACATAGATCCCTAGAGAATGTCATTGCAATGTCCTGCATGCATGTTGTCCTCCAACTATTCACCAATCTCTGTGCCTCTAGCCAAACTCTAACTACCTGTTGGGATCTTACATGAGGCTAAGTCTTACTGTACACTTTATTGAGGCTGGCATTCAATATTAAATTGGAATCTCCTGTGAACATAACATATTCAACCCCTGTCATCCCTATACCCCATTCCTTAAAAAAATCTTGAAAAAAAACCCTGGTGCATTTTCATTAGGGGAAAACAACTTACCTGTTAGCTATTTGTTACTCTGTATCATCCCCCATATAATTCATCTGTCCTAATTAATGCTCTTCAGTTTATTCAGCTATATCTACAGGGGATTCAAACAAAATGATGACCCCCTTCCTGCCTCTTCCTACTTTGTGGTCAACATAAACATGTGAAAAGCTCCCTGAACATTTACTAGCCTCTCTAATTTTTAATTTTGTTTCTTGTAGACAAGCTACCTGACTCTGCACCCTTTCCAACATTCAGAGAATATTTTACCTTCTAATAGGGTGTGAACTGCACCCCATATTCCATCTAAAAATCATGAAACTTTTGTTTTGCAGATATATCTGATTTGTTGTATACTGAACTCCATCCAATTGACTCTGACTACCCCCAGAAAGATTGTCCACTGCCATCTCCAGGCTGAGGAAACAACTCTCTCTCCTGGGTTCCTTCCCAAAAACTATGCCTGATTGATAGCAGTGGAGGCTAATTTGGGAAAGATGTAACTTCTAAAAAAAATCCTAAGTATTGTTCCATTTAATAGGTAGCAAGAGTTCACAAAAAGTGACCCTCTACTGACCCATATTCCCCTCCTCAAACACAATGCTGATCCTAATGATCAGTCCTTAGATCCTTTGTAACATTTTCCAGGAATGTGAAATCTGAGCTGATCAGCATCTTTGCTTGCATTCCAGATTTGCCCCACTCCCATCTAAATAATAAAAGCAACATTAAACAGTACATGTAAGATCCTGAATTAAAATGATATAAATGCTACAAATCTAGATACAGCTCAGCTATTCCGGATATGAAAACCCACTACTAGAGGGAACGTGGGATCACCACGTTGAGCAAACTGTTTCCACCTTGGAGAACTTTCCTCATTAAAGACAAGAAGGAAACAAAAAGCAATGCGATTAAGATAACATGGTGATATACTGTAGATAACAAGTAGTCACTATTATACCCTTTCAATATCAGTCAATACCATGCAAATGAAAGGAGAACGTTCATATTAACATAAAATATGCATATAGTTCCATGAAATCTACATGTTACACTACAACATTTTTCAGTTCAACAGATCTGGGAAAAAAAAGGGTTTGTGATAGTAAATCACCTCTTCTTCACTCTAAAGATTTATCAGGCCCTAGAGTTATGCCCACCTTGCTGGTTAAATATAGTCCCTATAACTGGCTTTGTTCATCGCCCTTCTATTACACTTTTATTCAATCTGGCTAGCCCTTTGTGTGACGAGCAGTGCTGATCCACAGGGTCTGATGACCCTGAAAAGATTTCTGACCAAGCCCTGCTTCTAGCCCTGGTGGATTTTGCTGGCAAAATTCCTTGTCTTTCTCTCCTTGTGGATTTCCAATGACCCTGCTTAGCTCACTGTTCATATCTGGATAGGATCTTGTCCTCTCCTCCCACACTTCTTGTTGGACCATCCCATCCTCCTGAAGACCTCAACCTGCTTGGCGTCCTCTGATACCTAGATTTACTTTCTATTGCCTTTGATTTAGCTCTTCATCATGACCAGTGTTGGAATGATCCTCTCTGCCAGGTGAGTAATGTCTGTCTGTCAATAATCTCATCTTAGATGGCACTTCTGGTTATTGGATGGCTTTAGCCTCTTTTTCCTTACAAAATCCCATTCCATTTCTTTCTCAGAAACATGTTCCTCCAACATCCCTCCCTCCCTCCCTCCAACTATACTTGCTGCTGTCTCACTTTCTTTATAAAATCTTATGCTTCTCTTATTTGGTGTAAGAATAGTTTCTTTCCCCTGCACTTCCAGTATCAGTATTGCTGGATACAGCAGCATGGTCTCTACTTCAGCTCCCCAAGACCCTGCTTGTATCTTAACATCTGCCTTCTGACTGTGAATGTGAAGAGATACTGGGAGTAATCAGCTGTAAAAAAATAGTTGTGTCTTACTCCAAGGCACTCATCTACACCTTCTGCTTTTCTGAATAAGCCATTCCTTAGTTTGTGCTAAATTCATCACTGCAGTACGTGCCTTGGGGCTTTGTACTCTCCCCTCTGCTTTCTTCCAGCTCTGTTTATACACTTGATAGTTGGAGCCAGGTGGGATGGGTGTACAGAACAACATTCAGAACTCTTTCCACTACCATTCTTCAGTGCAGTGGTGCAGCGCTAGTGTTGTTGTTTCACACCAAGAGGTTCTCCAGTTTGATTCTCGGCTGGGGTGCCTTCTGTGCAGAGTCTGCATGTCCTCCCTGTGTTTATGTTGGTTTCCTCTGGGTGTTCTGTTTTTCTCTCACATTTGAAAGACATGCATCTGGAGCATTTCTCCCTGGGCCTCCGCTGAAAATTGGCTTTGTTCCAAGTCGGACTTTTCAGGTTAACAAATGTTAAATAAAAAAAGAAAATCAAATAATAATAATTATCTCCCATGGCCTCTTATGCAGGCATTGTTTCTCCTGGGACAGTTTTTCTGGTCATCCAGATCTCAAAGTGATGACATGCCCCTTTTGATTTTCATTGTTCACTTTTATGAGAGCTGATGTTCCACCTCCACATTGTAAACTTTGGCCAGGCATTGCTCTAATTTCTTCTCAAGTCCTTACAGGTATAGATATAGATGCTGTGTCACCATTGTGTGGTAGGCCCCAATGTCGGACACTATGAGACATATGTTTGAAAATTATGAGTAATCTCTCATCTGATGAGACATTTGTAATCCTGTCCAGCAATTATGTTTGTTCCTCTTGACTCACCGATGCCAACCCTTCATTACTGATTTGTTTTCCCATCCAGGTCACAAACAAGAAATTAATTTAAATGCCCAGAGCTACTAAGCTCTCAGATCAAGTGAGGTCCTGAACTATAAATGCCTCAAAGGAGACATATTATCTTACGCCTTACATGTCCCATTTTTCAGAAGTAAAAATAAATGATGTTATGTGGTAGAATTTTGCAACAGAGTTTGTTAAAGTCTGCAGATTTTACACTGTCTATTTGATAATATGCTTATATCTTTCCATCATTTATGTTACACTGTTTTAAACATGTTTTTCTGAGGTAGTATCCAACATTCCTAGTAGAAATAGCAGTGGTACTGGTGACTTCAAAGGAAGGAGGGGCTGCTGGAAAGCAACTGAATGGGTAGGGCTAAATAAAATGGAGTAGGGCTTTATTACAGTAGGTCAGTGACCATTACTTGTGATCAAACAACAGAAGGGGTCATTCACTGTCATCCACAGTCTGCCTCAGTATGTACCCTGTCATCATAGGAAAAATAAGGTGTGTCTAAAACTTAATGTTCAAGCTAAGAAAATAGTAGCTCCCCAATAAACTGTGGAGATAAGATAAATATAAGGATATATAAATCATATTTTGTATAAGCGCTTGGCTTCCTACCACAGCAAAAAGATGGCTATCTTTGGTTTAGCTGCGAAACAAGTCACACATTTTTAACTCATAATTTGTTAAAAATTAAATATCAAAAATAGCTGAAAAATACAAACTAAAAATATCTTTTTTGCAGAGGGGATATGTCACCCAAACCTGTTACATTTGATATATTAGCTCCAAGTCTGAATACAGAGAAGAAAAGGGCAAAAACCCTATGCAATGTCTGTGTTGGCTTGCAAAATTCAACACATTGTAGTGAAATACAATGCGATATTACATTTTTGAACTAGAACCATACATCCACCAATGCAACAATATCCTGCAACTATACTGTTATCTTCTATGTACCACTCTAATTTTAGACTGGGATGAAAATAAAAGTACAAATGGCCAGTAGCATATATTGTATAGCTGAGGGTCTGGGATAAGAAACCAAAGCACATGGATAAAACTCACAGATAGACAGGGAGTACATGAAGGCTCCATGTCTTATTGTTTTTTCACTTCCCTGGTGAGGTGGGGGGCAAGCCCCACTGGGGCTCTTGCTTCTGGCTCCAAGCACCCAGGTGTCTGGGTGTGACCCACTCCAGGGACAGTGTCAGGTAGGGAGTTTGATTGGGATGGTATACCTGTCAAAGAGTAACGCAGGTGTCCTAAGGTGAGCTCAGGGAGGACAGAATTGTCCAGTGGAGTAGAAGGGCAAAAGTTCACTTTCTCTTGATTTGCAGTTTGAATACAGAACATGAAAGATGGGCCTCACTATCTTTCTGGTTTTTTGGGTTTTAATTAAAAGGTGTCAGGAAAAGTTACCACAGTGATAACTGGCTTGTGGTGGCCAAGCGTTCATAGCAACATCACTTTTTGAGTCTTTGATGTCAACTCTTCCTATCATTGTGAAGCAGAATTCACCAAGCCTTGGATTGTTTACCTACTAATAGGGAACGTGAGTTGGGTTTAGACTGTCATGAGACAGGTTAACTTTACCCTACTGATGATGTGTAGTTGTGATAGTAATCCTGCTCAGTACGAGAGGAACTGCAGGTTCAGAAGTTTGGTGCATGTGCTAGAGTCAAGCTCAAAAGGGTCTTCTTTCTCCTCTGATTCTGCCAAGCCCATTCCTTTAGGTGTGGTTTCACTAGATAGAATGTAGGGACAGTGGGAATCTTGTTCATCCATTCATGCATGTCACTAATCAGATGATGAGGCATTTGGCTACCTTACCAGAGTCATAGTTACTCCTGCCATTTACCCGCATTTCAGTGAATTTCTTCACTTTGATATTCAGAGCACTAGGCAGAAATCACATTGTGTCAACACCTGTCTCAGGCTTTCATGATGCTTTGCAGGAGTCTACAGCCAACATTTCAGCAGGAGAACCAAACACTGTTAGATGGCAACACTACTCAGTGCAACACAATGACAATGATCAGCTGCTATCAGACATGTTCTGGCCAGCCCACCACAGACAGTGAAAAAATATGAACTAAATTTCTGCAAAGCCAGATTAATAACTACACTGTCAATCACTTTCATCCACAGATGGCCCCTGTACCCAGCAATTAAAGCCAACTTAATTGACTGTATATACATCAGATATCATAAGGTAATAAAATAAAAAATAATTTGCCACAGTAAATTACTTTAACTCCCCCTACACACAGATATGACCATCAATTACAGCCACTTGTATAACTGATTGTACACCTCAGTACTTTGATTGTGATTAAATAAATACATAACTAGCATACAAGAATGCATCATCTTCTCAGTTAACCACTGTCAGACTATAATGCAAACCACTGCAAATCCCATGTCACAACTTCTTACAAGTCAAGGAGAAAGCTTAAAAATAATAGTAGACAAAGGACCAATATCACCATCAATTACTGCCTTTATATAGCTAGAAAGTTTCTAGAATAACAAGCTTTTTGAAGGTTAAGTATGAACTCAGATGTTTGTCATCATTATTTAGTGACTGTAGTCCTCATTGATTGGCTAGAAAAACATGCAAACTTTACAAGTAACAGACCAAAATATGAAGCAAAAAAAAAAAAAGAATCAGAAAGTCTGCAAAATCAGGGAGAGATGTGAGCATTTGTGCCCTCACATAAATATACAGTATATATATATATATATATATATATATATATATATATATATATGTGTGTGTGTGTGTGTGTGTGCATGTGTGTGTGTGTGTGTGTGTATATATATATATATATATATATATATATATATATATATATATATATATATATATATACGCATTATGCCTGTGAGCCAGGTCATTCTAAGAGGCTTGCTCAGTCTTAGACAATTGTATGAGTACCTGCAAAGTGCAATGAGCATGTATGGGCAGGTTAATGACCTAATCAGGGATGTCTGGATACACACATTGCCTTAGTAGCCAAAGGAGGTACTAAACAGCGTAGCTGTTCTCACAGTTAAGGAAGATGCATCTAGTATACACATTTCATACCATCTTTCACTCTTTCACACCATCTTGCCATGTCCAAATTTTCTGTTGTACATCAAGGACATGCTGGGACAGATAAAGTTTCTGAGATGCTAATTGCATGGCACGTGCCATAGAGTCAATGGGTATAATTAGAACAGCCTGTCGTAGTTCTTTTGAATAAACCATGGCTTTCAAGGGCACTCATTTTAGCACCTGACTAGGGACTCATTTGAGGGTCTCCATTATAAAGTGTTTGCCTGGCACAGTCTTTCCAGATTGCTGTCTGATGCTGTTGGCATATGCTGGTTTGTTGAGCAGTGCAGACACTACTAGTAACCTACGGTATTGACATCCTGACCTTCTTAGCTGGTGGGCAGAAGAGATCAGAGTAAGAACACCTGAGGTGTATTGCAAGCATATGCATAGTCTGTAGAGAGACTGGTTGTATGCATAATAAATGTATTTTCAGAAGGCATGTAACTTAATGGTATTGATTTTTTATATCTTGGGAAGGCATACCAGAGCATAATCTTCTGCATAGGAGGAGAATGGAAAGGCTTTCTGGGTATAGGCATGCACATTATTTCATTTCTTTTTATGATTACAATTATCTTGAGTATATTACTGCACTAATTATCGTCCAGCAGTATGCATGTGTCTGACTGGACAGGTAAGGCTGGCGGTAGTAGGGTGTATAGGATATATGTATTGCACATTTGGTGGTCTTCTGAATCTAAGTATTAGTATTGTTCAAGTTGTGTCTGTTTTATCTTTGCTGTTTGTGTGCTGTATACCTGCTAGTGTTAGACAACAGGATACGTACAATATGGAAGGTACACATGGGGTGATGACAATGACCTAAATGCATTCTACAGGCAGGTCAGCATTCTTTCCCACAAGTTTCATAACCACTTCTGCAAACATCAGGACTTCTACCTGGGTCCTCCCTGTTCTGAAAGCAAATCCAGACATGCAGGAATTTATATCATACATTGTTGCAGTAGTCAGATTTTGTATTTAATAGCTGATTGATAAATAGTATGTAGCAATTCAGCAAATGTGTTTCATACATTCCTTATCATATTTTTCCTGTCTCCCCTTCTTTTTTACTAAGCTATCATTTGTAATTATTGTCTCTTTGTTATTTTATTTTTCTCAATTTATTTTCTTCATTCTGTACTACAGTTGCTGTGGCCATGGTCTCTGGTACCATAACAGGTCCAACCATCACCCGCATGACCAGTATCCTGGGCTGCCAGCTATTTGTGTTACATCACTGCCTGAACCTTACATTACCACATCAAGGCAGGACTCAGTAGGGATGGTGGTCTGAGTGCAGACTGACCTTCTCCTGGGCATCACACAGTCAATGCAGTACAGAAAACTGTACCCACCATGACCCCTATCCCTTTCCTTGTGAATCAATGCCCTACCCTGTTTGTTATCCAGTTAGTATGTTGTTGTTGTCATCACTAATGTCTTCCTTTTGTTTGTGTGTCTTCCAATCCACTGTCTCTCCCAGTCCTCAGTATGTCATCACCTCCCCTGTCAGTCTTTATCTATGTTATATAGTTGTGTGTCTGCTCCTGCTTTTGACCCTTAGCCTCCTACTATACATTTACTTCCCTTATATCCTTCTCCAACTTCCCTTCATCATACAGAAAAAGGTATCTGTTGTAAAAGAAGGCTATCCCCCCTCCTTTTATCTCCCAACTAGCACCCTTACCCTGGCCATTTCCCTTCTGTATTCTTATCTTCTTGCTGCCCTTTTTGTCCTACTGTGTTATACACACAATTTACATTTCTTTTTATTTAAGTTCAAGTTCAGTTTTAAATTTAAGTGCACTATACATAATAATAATAAGTACATATGCAACAATAAATATATGTAATAAACGAGCATCGTTTACAAAACAACATAAAATTAATTATAGCCTCTCTTGAAACCTGCCAAATTAGGTGAGATATGGAGTCATCTTGGAAGAAGGTTCCATAGAAATGGACCCTGTTAGATGAAAGAACTATGGACCCCCACACAAACATACAAAAACAGATATAATTATTGCAGTGGCACTTTTAAAGAAGTTTTTTTTTTTCATGTTTTACTCTACCTGAATGCATGTACATGCACTGAGGCATGTGTATTCTCTATGCTCATCAGTGTTCTTTGTCTCACTTCTAGCCATGACTTCAAGCTCCCCTCCATCATCACAGGTCTTGTTCATTGAGCAAGTGGGTTTACTAATTAGCAATGAACTGTGCTGGAAATTTTAAGCTTTTCAGTTGATAATGAACCTTCAGCCACATCGATGTATGAGCTGTATTTGTAGCAGGCACCAGAAGCATAGAGTGGGAAGAAGGCCAAAGCCATCTCAGGTGCAAGGTGTTAGGGGAGTGATCGGAAGATCAATACTTTGTGTGTGGGGGGGTGTAATGATGCAGCAACAAGCTGGATACAAATGTTGCAAGGTTTTTGCTGTATTTTTTTTGAGGGAAAATGTTTTGTTCCTCATGTAGATGCGAGGGCGGGTTTTGTTCTTCATTTAGAAATTGGGGTGGCGCAGCAGAACCTGGAAATCATCCTTAGTAAAGAAGTGAGGATCAATAGATAAGAGAATGGACCTCTTTTTTTCTGTTTATTGAAGTGTTGCAAAGTGCCAGATGTGGCAGTGGATCTGGGCACCAGACATAACAGTTCTACAGATCATAAATTAAAATGATGTATAAGTACTTACTACTGTCATAGGCCATCTGTAACATACTGTAAGCTGTGCAGTGAATATGCTATATAAAACTTATCTCAGACAAGGCATCCCTTAAGACAAATGGTAGACACCTATCATGATTTTTTTTAGAAAGTACATGCGTCAACAAAACACCACACAGACATTGTAGATTATATTCAGATACCAAATGTCACACATCACAGCTGTATCCAGACATGCCCAGAAAGAGCAGGTATGGAAGCCATGGAAGCACAAACATGAAACAGGGCAAAAAAAGTGAAATATGTGTTTATATATATATATATATATATATATATATATATATATATATATATATATATATATATATATATATATCTTGTTGTGAAGATGCCTAGATGCAGCCAATATATAATATGCTATTTACATAATAATCTGCACTGTGCAGTTTTACGACATGATGCAAATCTCATGCTATTGCAATTTCTTACCATTATGAATCAATCCTAGTCCCACAATATAAGCATCACTTAGAAAATGTATTTGGAAATACCAGT